>NC_053394.1:376231005-376338879 GCF_905171765.1 Bufo bufo | reverse complement strand
TTCTCCGTTTTAGGTTTACACATATGACTCCGCCATTAGTCTCTCACGCATGGCTTCTCCGTTTTAGGTTTACACATATGACTCCACCATTAGTCTCTCACGCATGGCTGCTCCGTTTTAGGTTTACACATATGACTCCGCCATTAGTCTCTCACGCATGGCTGCTCCGTTTTAGGTTTACACATATGACTCCGCCATTAGAGTCTCTCACGCATGGCTTCTCCGTTTTAGGTTACACATTTGACTCCGCCATCTGAGTCTCTCATGCATGACTTCTCCGTTTAGGTTCACACATATGTCTCCGCCATTAGAGTCTCACGCATGGCTGCTCCGTTTTAGGTTACACATATGACTCCGCCATTAGAGTCTCTCACGCATGGCTTCTCCGTTTTAGGTTTACACATATGACTCCGCCATTAGAGTCTCTCACGCATGGCTTCTCCGTTTTAGGTTACACATATGACTCCGCCATTAGTCTCTCACGCATGGCTGCTCCGTTTTAGGTTTACACATATGACTCCGCCATTAGAGTCTCTCACGCATGGCTTCTCCGTTTTAGGTTACACATTTGACTCCGCCATCTGAGTCTCTCATGCATGACTTCTCCGTTTAGGTTCACACATATGTCTCCGCCATTAGAGTCTCACGCATGGCTGCTCCGTTTTAGGTTACACATATGACTCCGCCATTAGAGTCTCTCACGCATGGCTTCTCCGTTTTAGGTTTACACATATGACTCCGCCATTAGAGTCTCTCACGCATGGCTTCTCCGTTTTAGGTTACACATATGTCTCCGCCATTAGAGTCTCACGCATGGCTGCTCCGTTTTAGGTTACACATATGACTCCGCCATTAGAGTCTCTCACGCATGGCTTCTCCGTTTAGGTTCACACATATGTCTCCGCCATTAGAGTCTCTCACACATGGCTTCCCCGTTTTAGGTTTACACATAGGACTCCGCCATTAGAGTCTCTCACGCATGGCTTCTCCGTTTTAGGTTTACACATAGGACTCCGCCATTAGAGTCTCTCACGCATGGCTTCTCCGTTTTAGGTTACACATATGACTCCGCCATTAGAGTCTCTCACGCATGGCTTCTCCGTTTTAGGTTACACATATGACTCCGCCATTAGAGCCTCTCACGTATGGTTTCTCCGTTTTAGGTTACACATATGACTCCGCCATCTGAGTCTCTCACGCATGGCTTCTCCGTTTTAGTTTTACACATATGACTCCGCCATTAGAGTCTCTCACGCATGGCTTCTCCGTTTTAGGTTTACACATATGACTCCGCCATTAGAGTCTCTCACGCATGGCTTCTCCGTTTTAGGTTTACACATATGACTCCGCCATTAGAGTCTCTCACGCATGGCTTCTCCGTTTTAGTTTTACACATATGACTCCGCCATTAGAGTCTCTCACGCATGGAGATTAAAAAAAAAATAAAATAAAAAATTTCCTCACCAGGCCCAGCTGCGCTGGGACTAGTCTCCCATCTCACCATAGCTAAGAGACTGATGGCCAATTCCTTGGCCAGTAATACTCTGAGGGCTTACAAGACAGCTTGGCACCTGTTTCAGAGATATGAGAACACCTACCTGGCCGGGGACCTATCACTCACCTATTGGGCTTTGTCTGGGTTTTTGCCACTCTCAATTAAACCTGTCCTATAGCATTGTTAACTATACATGGCAGGTATTCAGCACCATTGGTGCAGGCTACATCCGGACCTACCGTCACTCTTCTCCGCCCACCCGATCAAAGCGGCGTTGAAGGGTTTGCGCAAGATGTCTGTTGTGAAACGACATGGGCGTCAGCCATTTACCGGTAGCTTGTTCAGGCCGTGACAGGCAAACTGCAGGGGCAAACCGTTCGGGCCGCAGGTTAGCGCTCTGGTAGAAACAGCCTTGTACCTGGCTTTCCATGGATTCCTCAGGTCAGGCGAGCTCATGGGCACCAATACGCTGGCTGGGTGCCTGCGGAAAGGTCAGCTCATCCGGCGCGGGTCCATCTATGTCCTCACCTTGGCCTCGTCCAAGACGTCACGGCCGGGGCAACCAGTGGCGGTCAGATACTTTCCCACGGACAGCAGATGGTGTCCGGTGCAGGCCTTGGAGGCTTGGCTGCGTAGTATTTAGTCCAAGCGGCATGTTCTCCCGTACTCGAACTAGGCAATGCCCGGCAAACCACCGCGGCCTTTCTTACGTACTTTCAGGTTAGTTGACAGGTCCAGGGGTCGGTCCTCGCTGGATCACAGGACATTCCTTCCGCATGGGCGCGGCAGCGGCGGCGTCCATGCATAAGGTGCCAGTACATGTCATCAAACGGTTGGGTCGTCGCAGTTCCGTGTGTTCCATACGTAATATCCCGGATCCTTATACGAAATATCATTGGCTTTCGAGTTTTGGTCTGTAGTTTCTGTTATCAAGTTTTCTAACTCCTATGCATGGTTCTTTTGGCCCCTTTAGGCTACCCTTCGATAAGCAGTTCCGGCATAACTCTGCTGCTTCTAGGTTGGGGGGGTGGAATATAGGCGTAGGTAGGGGACCCTCTCAGCATGAGCCGATCCGAGCACAAGTGGTAGGCAATTAAGAGTGCCGTATTTGTGTGAGGGGAGGCGGGGCGTTCACTATTTAAACCTGGCCCTCCTCCCCCCACTTGTCGGTTCGAACGATTTCAACCCACCCAGGAGCCCTCCCTTCTTTCAGGTCTCATTATTGGGGTAGCCCCCTTTAGGCTACCCTTCGATAAGCAGTTCCGGCATAACTCTGCTGCTTCTAGGTTGGGGGGGGTGGAGTATAGGCGTAGGTAGGGGACCCTCTCAGCATGAGCCGATCCGAGCACAAATAAAAATTCCCTCACTGGAATACTTTCAGTCTTTTGACTGTATGGATTACAGATGGAATGACTGTTATATGTGAGTACCGCTTTCTTTGACAGATTCTAGTATGGGTACATATATGTTTTCCCAACCCCAGCACATTAGTTTGCTAATTCCAGATGTATGAAACGCAGGCCTAACTGTATCTAGTATATTGAACGCCAGATAAACTAACTTGGCCTTTTTTAAATAAAAAAAATCCCCTCACTGGAATACTTTCAGTCTTTTGACTGTATGGATTACAGATGGAATGACTGTTATATGTGAGTACCGCTTTCTTTGACAGATTCTAGTATGGGTACATATATGTTTTCCCAACCCCAGCACATTAGTTTGCTAATTCCAGATGTATGAAACGCAGGCCTAACTGTATCTAGTATATTGAACGCCAGATAAACTAACTTGGCCTTTTTTAAATAAAAAAAATCCCCTCACTGGAATACTTTCAGTCTTTTGACTGTATGGATTACAGATGGAATGACTGTTATATGTGAGTACCGCTTTCTTTGACAGATTCTAGTATGGGTACATATATGTTTTCCCAACCCCAGCCATTAGTTTGCTAATTCCAGATGTATGAAACGCAGGCCTAACTGTATCTAGTATATTGAACGCCAGATAAACTAACTTGGCCTTTTTTAAATAAAATAAAAATTCCCTCACTGGAATACTTTCAGTCTTTTGACTGTATGGATTACAGATGGAATGACTGTTATATGTGAGTACCGCTTTCTTTGACAGATTCTAGTATGGGTACATATATGTTTTCCCAACCCCAGCACATTAGTTTGCTAATTCCAGATGTATGAAACGCAGGCCTAACTGTATCTAGTATATTGAACGCCAGATAAACTAACTTGGCCTTTTTTAAATAAAAAAAATCCCCTCACTGGAATACTTTCAGTCTTTTGACTGTATGGATTACAGATGGAATGACTGTTATATGTGAGTACCGCTTTCTTTGACAGATTCTAGTATGGGTACATATATGTTTTCCCAACCCCAGCACATTAGTTTGCTAATTCCAGATGTATGAAACGCAGGCCTAACTGTATCTAGTATATTGAACGCCAGATAAACTAACTTGGCCTTTTTTAAATAAAAAAAATCCCCTCACTGGAATACTTTCAGTCTTTTGACTGTATGGATTACAGATGGAATGACTGTTATATGTGAGTACCGCTTTCTTTGACAGATTCTAGTATGGGTACATATATGTTTTCCCAACCCCAGCACATTAGTTTGCTAATTCCAGATGTATGAAACGCAGGCCTAACTGTATCTAGTATATTGAACGCCAGATAAACTAACTTGGCCTTTTTTAAATAAAAAAAATCCCCTCACTGGAATACTTTCAGTCTTTTGACTGTATGGATTACAGATGGAATGACTGTTATATGTGAGTACCGCTTTCTTTGACAGATTCTAGTATGGGTACATATATGTTTTCCCAACCCCAGCACATTAGTTTGCTAATTCCAGATGTATGAAACGCAGGCCTAACTGTATCTAGTATATTGAACGCCAGATAAACTAACTTGGCCTTTTTTAAATAAAAAAAATCCCCTCACTGG
Source organism: Bufo bufo (assembly GCF_905171765.1). Classification (NCBI taxonomy): domain Eukaryota; kingdom Metazoa; phylum Chordata; class Amphibia; order Anura; family Bufonidae; genus Bufo; species Bufo bufo. Next base: position 376,334,424 of record NC_053394.1, on the reverse strand, counting down.
AATACTTTCAGTCTTTTGACTGTATGGATTACAGATGGAATGACTGTTATATGTGAGTACCGCTTTCTTTGACAGATTCTAGTATGGGTACATATATGTTTTCCCAACCCCAGCACATTAGTTTGCTAATTCCAGATGTATGAAACGCAGGCCTAACTGTATCTAGTATATTGAACGCCAGATAAACTAACTTGGCCTTTTTTAAATAAAAAAAAAATTCCCTCACTGGAATACTTTATGGCTTTTCACTGTATGGATTACAGGTGGACTGGTATTAGTAGGGGTGACACAAGCACACCCAAGTCCCTGATGTAGGATTTCTATGGCACAGACCACTATTACAAGTGATTAATGGACGTTGGGAGAGATTGTGCTGCAGCACTAGTCCCAAGATGGCCGCCGCCTATCAGCCCAGTAACATGTGCCACAAAATGGTCTGCACAACCTTTAAAAAAAATAGCCTTGGACTGTGCTGCTAAATCGCTATTGGTCTGAATCCCAGGTGTAGATGTCTGACTTGTTTGGAGCTTTGGAATGCACACTGTGGCAGCTTCTGCTGCAGCACTACAAGTCGCAAAATGGCGGCCGGCGGTCAGCCCAGGTACATGTGGATGGAAAAATCACTCTGGCCACTCTAAAAATAGCCAATCCCTATCAAAAAAGCAGCTCAGCTGCAGTTGTTCAGATGAATCACAGGTGGAGGAGAGAAATTTGCTTCCAGTTATTCAATTATCCCTGCCTATTCTCGCCCTAGCATCAGCTGCGTCTATCCCTGTTCTATTCACATCGGGAGTGAGCACGTCCCGACGTGCGCACAAGCTTATAAAGAGGCTGAGTCACATGCTGCACTTGGCCAATCACAGCCTTGCCAATAGTAGGCATGGCTGCGATGGCATCTTAGGGCAAGTAGTATGATGCATGTTGATTGGCTGCTTTGCAGCCTTTCAAAATGCGCCAAAATACATGCCGAACGACGAACCCGAACCCGAACTTTTACGAAAAAGTTCGGGTTCGGGTCCGTGTCACGAACACCCCAAAATTCGGTACGGACCCGAACTATGCTCGAACTGTTCGCTCAACACTAGTCTTCTTTCCAAAATGGGGTCACATGTGGGGTATTTATACTGCCCTGGTATTTTAGGGGCCCTAAAGCGTGAGAAGAAATCTGGGATCCAAATGTCTAGAAATGCCCTCATAAAAGGAATGTGGGCCCCTTTGCGCATCTAGGCTGCAAAATAGTGTCACACATCTGGTATCGCCGTACTCAGGAGAAGTTGGGCAATGTGTTTTTGGGTGTCATTTTACATATACCCATGCTGGGTGAGATAAATATCTTGGTCAAATGCCAACTTTGTATAAAAAATGGGAAAAGTTGTCTTTTGCCGAGATATTTCTCTCATCCAGCATGAGTATATGTAAAAAGACACGCCAAAACACATTGCCCAACTTCTCCTGAGTACGGCGATACCACATGTGTGACACTTTCTTGCAGCCTAGGTGGGCAAAGGGGCACACATTCCAAAGAGCACCTTTAGGATTTCACAGGTCATTTTTTACACATTTTGATTTCAAACTACTTACCACACATTAGGGCCCCTAGAATGCCAGGGCAGTATAACTACCCCACAAGTGACCCCTTTTTGGAAAGAAGACACCCCAAGGTATTCCATGAGGGGCATGGCAAGTTCCTAGAATTTTTTATTTTTTGTCACAAGTTAGCGGAAAATGATGATTTTTTTATTTTTATTTTTTTCTCTTACAAAGTCTCATATTCCACTAACTTGTGACAAAAAATTAAAACTTCCATGAAATCACTATGCCCATCACGAAATACCTTGGGGTGTATTCTTTTCAAAATGGGGTCACTTGTGGGGTAGTTATACTGCCCTGGCATTTTAGGGGCTTGAATGCGTGAGAAGTGGTTTGAAATCAAAATCTGTAAAAAATGGCCGGTGAAATCTGAAAGGTGCTCTTTGGAATGTGCCCCCCTTTGCCCACCTAGGCTGCAAAAAAGTGTCACACATCTGGTATCACCGTACTCAGGAGAAGCTGGGCAATGTGTTTTGGGGTGTCTTTTTACATATACCCATGCTGGGTGAGAGAAATATCTTGGCAAAAGACAACTTTTCCCATTTTTTTATACAAAGTTGGCATTTGACCGAGATATTTATCTCACCCAGCATGGGTATATATAAAATGACACCTCAAAACACATTGCCCAACTTCTCCTGAGTACGGCAATACCAGATGTGTGACAATTTTTTGCAGCCTAGGTGGGCAAAGGGGCCCACATTCCAAAGAGCACCTTTCGGATTTCACCGACCATTTTTTACAGATTTTGATTTCAAACTACTTCTCACGCATTCGGGCCCCTAAAATGCCAGGGCAGTATAACTTGTGACAAAAAATAAAAACTTCCATGAACTCACTATGCCCATCACGAAATACCTTGGGGTGTCTTCTTTCCAAAATGGGGTCACTTGTGGGGTAGTTATACTGCCCTGGCATTCTAGGGGCCCTAATGTGTGGTAAGTAGTTTGAAATCAAAAAGTGTAAAAAATGACCTGTGAAATCCTAAAGGTGCTCTTTGAAATGTGGGCCCCTTTGCCCACCTAGGCTGCAAAAAAGTGTCACACATGTGGTATTGCCGTACTCAGGAGAAGTTGTGCAATGTGTCTTGGGGTGTCATTTTACATATACCCATACTGGGTGAGATAAATATCTTGGTCAAATGCCAACTTTGTATAAAAAAATGGGAAAAGTTGTCTTTTGCCAAGATATTTCTCTCACCCAGCATGGCCATTTTTTACAGATTTTGATTTCAAACTACTGCCTAAAATGCCAGGGCAGTATAACTACCCCACAAATGACCCCATTTTGGAAAGAAGACACCCCAAGGTATTTCTTGATGGGCATAGTGAGTTCATGGAAGTTTTTATTTTTTGTCACAAGTTAGTGGAATATGAGACTTTGTAAGAAAAAATAAAATAAAAAAAACATAATTTTCCGCTAACTTGTGACAAAAAATAAAAACTTCTATGAACTCACTATGCCCATCAGCGAATACCTTAGGGTGTCTACTTTCCGAAATGGGGTCATTTGTAGGGTGTTTGTACTGTCTGGCCATTGTAGAACCTCAGGAAACATGACAGGTGCTCAGAAAGTCAGAGCTGCTTCAAAAAGCAGAATTACACATTTTTGTACCATAGTTTGTAAACGCTATAACTTTTACCCAAACCATTTTTTTTTTACCCAAACATTTTTTTTTATCAAAGACATGTAGAACAATAAATTTAGAGAAAAAATTATATATGGATGTCATTTTTTTTGCAAAATTTTACAACTGAAAGTAAAAAAAGTAAAAATGTCAGCAGCAATGAAATACCACCAAATGAAAGCTCTATTAGTGAGAAGAAAAGGAGGTAAAATTCATTTGGGTGGTAAGTTGCATGACCGAGCAATAAATGGTGAAAGTAGTGTAGTGCAGAAGTGTAAAAAGTGGTCTGGTCATTAAGGGTGTTTAAGGTAGGGGAGCTGAGGTGGTTAAACACGTGCGCCATGCAGGGCGCATGGCTCAGCTTTTCTTGACGCAGCGTCGACACTATGTTCTTCCCGTTGTCGCTCACCATGGTTCCAATTTTGAGTTGTCGCTAAAAAAGCCAGGATTTAATTTTTTGATGAAGGACATGGAGCAGTTCCTCCCCTGTGTGACTGCGTACCCAGGCAAACGAGGTGTAGAACAGCGTGACACCGCTGTGCCCTGCACATGTGGTATGCTGGAGGAGCATGGTCCCTGCAGTGGAGCCTGAGTACACAGTGGTGGATGGACATTGTCGCAGGACCAATAGTGTGAGAACATGGTAGCAAAGAAGGTGTCACCGCTTCAAATTGCTGGTTTGGCTGGGAAGTAACCACATTTACCCAGTTGGCCGTAAAGGATATACAGTCAGGTCCATAAATATTGGGACATTGACACAATTCTAACATTTTTGGCTCTATACATAACCACAATGGATATAAAATGAAACGACCAAGATGTGCTTTAACTGCAGACTGTCAGCTTTAATTTGAGGTATTTACATCCAAATCAGGTGAACGGTGTAGGAATTACAACAGTATGCATATGTGCCTCCCACTTGTTAAGGGACCAGAAGTAATGGGACAGAATAATAATCATAAATCAAACTTTCACTTTTTAATACTTGGTTGCAAATCCTTTGCAGTCAATTACAGCCTGAAGTCTGGAACACATAGACATCACCAGACGCTGGGATTCATCCCTGGTGATGCTCTGCCAGGCCTCTACTGCAACGGTCTTCAGTTCCTGCTTGTTCTTGGGGCATTTTCCCTTCAGTTTTATCTTCAGCAAGTGAAATGCATGCTCAATCGGATTCAGGTCCGGTGATTGACTTGGCCATTGCATAACATTCCACTTCTTTCTCTTAAAAAAATTCTTTGGTTGCTTTTGTAGCATGCTTTGGGTCATTGTCCATCTGCACTGTGAAGCGCCGTCCAATGAGTTCTGAAGCATTTGGCTGAATATGAGCAGATAATATTGCCAGAAACACTTCAGAATTCATCCTGCTGCTTTTGTCAGCAGTCACATCATCAATAAATACAAGAGAACAAGTTCCATTGGCAGCCATACATGCCCACACCATGACACTACCACCACCATGCTTCACTGATAAGGTGGTATGCTTAGGATCATGAGCAGTTCCTTTCCTTCTCCATACTCTTCTCTTCCCATCACTCTGGTACAAGTTGATCTTGGTCTTACCTGTCCATAGGATGTTGTTCCAGAACTGTGAAGGCTTTTTTAGATGTCGTTTGACAAACTCTAATCTGGCCTTCCTGTTTTTGAGGCTGACCAATGGTTTACATCTTGTGGTGAACCCTCTGTATTCACTCTGGTGAAGTCTTCTCTTGATTGTTGACTTTGACACACATACACCTACCTCCTGGAGAGTGTTCTTGACCTAGCCAACTGTTGTGTGTGTGTTTTCTTCACCAGGGAAAGAATTCTTTGGTCATCCACCACAGTTGTTTTCTGTGGTCTTCCGGGTCTTTTGGTGTTGCTGAGCTCACCGGTGCGTTCCTTCTTTTTAAGAATGTTCCAAACAGTTGTTTTGGCCACGCTTAATGTTTTTGCTATCTCTCTGATGGGTTTGTTTTGTTTTTTCAGCCTAATGATGGCTTGCTTCACTGATAGTGACAGCTCTTTGGATCTCATCTTGAGAGTTGACAGCAACAGATTCCAAATGCAAATAGCAGACTGGAAATAAACTCTGGACCTTTTATCTGCTCATTGCAATTGGGATAACGAGGGAATAACACAGACCTGGCCATGGAACAGCTGAGAAGCCAATTGTCCCATTACTTTTGGTTCCTTAACAAGTGGGAGGCACATATGCAAACTGTTGTAATTCCTACACCCTTCACCTGATTTGGATGTAAATACCCTCAAATTAAAGCTGACAGTCTGCAGTTAAAGCACATCTTGTTCGTTTCATTTCAAATCCATTGTGGTGGTGTATAGAGCCAAAAATGTTAAAATTGTGTTGATGTCCCAATATTTATGGACCTGACTGTATATTGTCCTTGACCATAGTTACAGCTCCACACGTCGGTGCTGCCGTGTACTTTGGCAGACACCGACATGCTGAAGGACTGGCCCACCTTCTGTTCTACATATTTGTGCAGGGCTGGTAATACCTTTTTGTAAAAAAAAAAAGACAGCTTGGGATTCTCCACCTCGGCTCGGCACAAGCCATCAGTTCTCTGAAAGGTGAAGAGCCCACCACTTGCAAAGAAAGGGACTGTAGCACCGGCAACTTGACCAGGAGCACGTTCAGCGTCTGCGCCATTGGATGAGTACAGCCGCTGCCTTCGTGAACCCATACGCCACTACTTTCCTGGCAGGTAGGCTCCTGCGAAGCAGGTGGTCTACCTCGGGCACGTTTGGTTCCCGACCTCCCACTGCTGCCACCCTGCTGACTCCCGACCACGATACCGACTTGCTGGCTCCGCCGCTGCCTCACGCGCAAGCCGCCACCCTCTTCTCCTGATGATGATGAAGCCCGTTTGTCACTCGGCTCCCAATTGCGATCGGCTATATCATCATCGAGTACTGTCTGCATGTCACTGATGTCCTCCCCAATGGTCTCTGAGCCAAGAGCCTGATCGCTCGCAACACCAGCTCCTACGCCACTCTCCTCATCACTACTTGCCTGCCTACTGGAGGAAGTACCGGATGTCTCCTCCAGATCTTGGCTGGGCAGTAGCTGTTGACTGTCCTCTAGTAGCTCGTCTTCGCTGCATAGTGGAGCTGAACCCACAGCATATAATACTTGTCTGGCTGAGGGAACAGAAAAGGACAGAGGCAGGTTTAGGACAGGTGAGGGCACAGGGCCTTCTCCTGGGCCATGCCAACTAAGGTTGTGCCTGACGAACCCACAGACTCTCGAAGTAACCCCTGCTGCTACGACCCCTTACTCTGCTGCGACCTATGTCTGCGCCAGAAACATTTAGGCCTCTGCCCCTCCCCTGTGCAGGGCCTGTCTGACATAATGTTAGATCAAGTAAATAAATAAAAAGGAAATTAATACACCCCAAAAAAGTCTGTAATTTTCTCACTTCACCACACAATGACTAATAATCCCTTTTTTCACTAATACACCCCAAAAAAGGCTTTAGAACATATAACTGCACCGCTGAACAGCTAATAACCCCTTTTTTCCACTATTACAGCCCAAAAAAAGGGTTTAGAACATATAACTGCACTACTGAATGGCAAAGAATACTTTTTGTTTTCGACTAATACACCCCAAAAAAGGCTGTAATTTTCTCACTTCACCACACAATGGCTAATCCCTTTTTTGCACTAATACACCCCAAAAAAGGCTTTAGAACAGATACTGTAACTGCATAGCTGAACGGCTAATAATCCCTTTTATTTTCAACTAATACACCTCAAAAAACTCTTTAGAACATATAACTGCATCGCTGAATGGCTAATAAGCCCTTTTTTCCCACTAATACACCCCAAAAAAGGCTTTATAACATATAACTGCACCGCTGAACGGCAAATACTTTTTGTTTTTCACTAATATGCGCCAAAAAAGGCTGTAATTTTCTCGCTTCAACACACAACGGCTAATAAGCCCTTTTTTTGCACTAAATACACCCCAGAAAAGGCTTTAGAACATATAACTGCACCAATGAACGGAAAATAAGCCCTTCTTTTCCCTTGAATAAACCCAAAAAAGGCTTTAGAACATATAATTGCACCGCTGAATGGCTAATAAGCCCTTTTTTGCACTAATACACCCCAAAATGGCTTTAGAACATATAACTACACGGCACAAGGGCTAAAAAGACGTAGAAATATTTCCTAGTAATACACCCTGTTAATCGATGTATCACACAGCACTTACACCCCAATAAACAGTAGAGGTGGCCTTGCAGTTCGCCGGTGGTCGTTTCGCAGCGAACTTTGCTTGTTCACGATTCGCCGAACATGCGAGCATATGGAGATATTCACGCCCGCCATATTCTTTTGCATTGTGAAGAACTTTGACCCATGACATATCCATCAGGTGGTACAGGACAGCCAATTGAGACGTTTCAGCACATGCACATACCCACTACCTTATAAATAAACCTGATCTGGCCGCCATTTTACATTCAGTGTTTTGCCAGTGTAGGGAGAGCTTGCTGTGTGGAGCAGGGACAGGCTGTTAGGGACACCAAACGCTAGCTAATAGGGCCACAAAAGTTCTTTTAAGGACTGGTATAGGTGTGCTATCGATAGGTGTGATACACAGAAGGGTGCGATATACTTATAATATACTTTTATAATGAGTAGATCTATATAGTGATCACCTGGCAGTCAGGGGGCTAGGGGCTTACTAGGGCCATTTTTATATAGGGTAAGGTTCCGGACGGGGTCGCTCTTATCAGGGCGAGTGGTCTGTGGTTAGGCTATCAGGGCCAGAATAGCACCCCCCTGTAGGCCAATATCAGGGACAGTTCTTTGCCCACCCTGTTCTTCAATACCACATCATCATCTAGCCCAGGGATAGATGTTTTTTGCTTTCCCTGCCGCACCAGAGTTCAGATAGGATGATGCTCCCCAGTGGCATGCCTAGGGTGTTTGGCACCTGGGGTGGGTCCTTTCTATGGCACTCCCCCCCCAATACTTAAAAAAAAATTGTACCCCCTCACAGTAGTATTGCCCTCATTGTACAACCTTCACAGTAGTTTTGTACAGATGTGTGCCGCCTTACAGTAGTTATGCCCACATTGTGCCCCCTTACAGTAGTTATGCCCATATTGTGCCATCCTCACAGTAGTTATGCCCTCTCTGTGCCCCTTTAACAGTCGTAATGCCCTCTTTGTGCCCCCTTCACAGTAATAATCCCCATTGTGCCCCTTCACAGTAATAATCCCCATTATGCCCCCTTCACCGTAACAATCCCCTTTGTGTCCCCTTCACAGTAATAATCTCCATTGTGCCACCTTCATAGTAATAATCCCCATTGTGTCCCTTTTTATAGTAATAATGCCCATTGTGCCCCTTCACAGTAATAATACCAATTGTGCCCCCTTAATAGCAGTAATGCCCACTGTGCTAGTAATGCCCTCTGTGCCCCTCCATAGTATAAATCTCCATTGTGACCCCTTCACAGTAATAATGCCCACTGTGCCCCTTCACAGTAATAATGCCCACTGTGCCTCTTTCACAGTAATAATGCCCTATGTGCCCCCTTCATTGTAGTAATGCCCTTTGGCTCTGTGCCCCCTCCATAGTAGAAATGCCCATCGTTCCCCCTTCACATTAGTAATGCCCTCTGTGCCTCCTCCATAGTAGTAATGCCCTCTGCCCCCTCTTCACAGTAATAAAGTCATCTGTGCCCCCTCCATAGTAATAAAGCCCTCTGTGCCCCCTCTGTATTAAAGAAACAAAACAAAAAAAAAAACACATTAAATACTCACCTTGTCCCGTTCCTGAAGCTCACATACCTCTCTTCCCTACAGGCACAGATCGCTCTGCAGCACTGTGTGGGCGGAGCTTATGCAGATTTCCAGGCTGCAGGCTCCGCCAACACAGGCTGGCAGTGCGATCTGTGTCTGCAGGCTGAATGGTGGAGCGGGGAGAAGTCTTACTGCTTCACCATTCAGAGCGCCGCCGGCCTGAAGGAGGGGAGGAGCGCGGGGAGCTGAGCGGTGAGTGACAGGACATCAGCTCCCAGCGCTCCAGCAATGAGCGCGTCCATCTGTATTGATGGAAGTGCTCATTGCTTCTGGTACCCCCCTGAGAGCTGGCACCCGGGGCGGACCGCCCCCCACGCCCCCCCTCCCTTAGTACGCCACTGATGCTCCCTTTCTCCGCTGCTGTGTAAAACGGCTTGTAAGACTAGAAAGTGAGGGGGCGGGGCCATTCAGCCCTGCAGGGCCCCCCAACCTCATGGGCCCCATAGCGATCGCGTGGTCTGCTGCCATTAGCGGTACACCACTTGAGCTTACTTTCCCTGAATTCATTTGAGGCCTGCTTGCACAAAGAGAGGAGTCATCATACAGTTTGGTTATATCTGAAAGAGTTGGTGGTTGGTGGGCGCAAATGATTTTTTGATCAAAATATATTTGCTCAGTAGTACCTCATATTCATGTACTGTATATAGTGCATATAGCATTAGTTCATATATTGAATGTTTACAGAGTGCTGTTGCATTGTGTTTGGTTTTGTATTTTCAGCCATGGTGACGCACACTTGCACACATTTCATTTTACTGGATCTGTTGACAAACTTTATATTTTGCAGTAAATATTTAGAAGTACGTATGGCTGCTTCATCTTGGTCATGCATGGCACTCCTAATAAAATCATCTTTCTCACAGCCTGTTTTTAATTAGTGCAATGTATAGATGGTGTCTGCTGAGCCTGAATTTATTTGAGGCGAGTTAGCACAAAGAGGAGTCATTATAGAGAATGGTCCCATCTGAAAGAGGTCACCTTTCGATGGTACATGAGCACAAATGATTTTGATCACAATATATTTGCTAAGCATCTCATATTCATTTATATAGTGAATATAGCATTACTTCACATATTCTATGTTTGTATTGTTGTTGCATTGTGTTTGGCTTTGTATATTCAGCCATGACGGCATGCACCATATTTATTTTTACAGGATCTGCTGACAAACTGTGTGTTTTGTTTTTGCAGAAAGCATTTGGAAATGTGGCTGTCTCCATCTTTGCCTTGCACTCCAAACATACCAATCTTTTCCATAGGCTGGAAATTGGAAAAGAAATGGTGGCTCTCTCACTGTTCCACTTCTGGAATGGTGCACTCCCCACAGCACTCCCAAATGCTGGTATAAAGAGGTAATTGTAAGAAACTGGATTGGGGGTCACTCAAATATTTAGGCAAACACGGTATAAGTAATCCACATAAAGTTTATAGGCTTGAATAATCACTTTACAATATTATACATAAAACATTTCATAAAGGAATGGATAAAAAACAATAAAACAATATAACACCGCACTAAAAGATCATAAGTTGGGAACCTGTATTCCAACAACACTAAAAAGTCTCTGAGAGGCTGTGCCAAAAAGAATACTGGTATGTTTCCAGAGATTAGTTGCACATTCTTATAATTCAAAAGCAGCTATAATTGGTAAACTGCAAGTAGGCTTATGGTTGACAAGTCACAAATGTCAGTGTGTCCACAAATATGTACGGTACTTTACCGCTCCTGTAGCTGGTCCGCTTGTACGTCAGGTTAGCTGATGCGGTGCTGTATTTTGAGCTGTCAGGACCTGTAAGTCGGCTTGTGCAGAGAAGATCCCCGGATGTAGCGGTAGCGGTAGTATTACCGCTTTGACCTTCCAGGACCTGTGTGGCGTCCCACGTGGTTTGCTGGCGGTCAGGTGTTTCCAGGCGGGATTTTCAAACTTCTTAAGTGTAGCAGACTTGTTCCGTACTCATGTGGACATCCAATTATATTCTTCTTAGTAGTCCCTCACTGTCATTCACCAAACGCGTTTCGGGGTAAAAAGGGACCCCTTCCTCAGTGGCTTGACAGTAGAGGTATAACGCCCCAATTTATATAGTGTCCATAATTAGTGGAAAATGGGGTGGGACATGGATTAGGCCATGGGTTGGACTAGTGAGGGACATCGCAAAGACCAGGAACTTGGATCCAGATATTAAGAAAAGAAATCTTTTCTCATAACTCTCAATGTTAACAGATTTATCAATTACCTCTTTATACCAGCATTTGGGAGTGCTGTGGGGAGTGCACCATTCCAGAAGTGGAACAGTGAGAGAGCCACCATTTCTTTTCCAATTTGTACCTCTTTCTCCCATTGGTTGAGCTCCCACTGATCCATCATGGATATTTGGCAACACATGGATACTAAGTATAAAACAATTGATAGTTACAATTTCGATACGTCTGTGGATAACTATGATGATTCCACAAGGAATGTTGACGACACATTTGGCAACTTAGAAAAATTAGTCCAAAAACAATTGCGAAATAAATGGGAAATAAGAGCACTCAATCAATATGTTCAGAGTGGTCTTGTTCCCAAAGGGTTAACATTGACCAAAACCCCAGCTTCAGATCTAATGAATGATACTTTCAAAAGAGAATGGGACACCTTCCTCAAAACACAGTCAATCAGTCTAATCCATATGATTGTTAATAGACGTACACAGATTTTGACTGATATTTCAGAACAAATAACTGATTTGAGGAAGGTGATAGACCAATTCCCTAATAACGAACAAGTACACAGATGGCAACAAAGAATATGCAGAAATTTAGATGCCTTAGAGAAAGATATCATATATAAAAAATCAAAAAAATTAAGAAACTCCAATTATAATGATGTCCAAAATGTTAGCACGGTAGAAGAAACCAATAATGATTATCACAATCAACATACACAATCACAAACACAACAGGACACTAATAAGAAGGGACATACGAGTACATATAATGTCCCTACCAATAATAGATATGAATCACTTTCATCACCTCTTTTTTTAGATTACACCCCCCCACATCACAAAACCAAAATGAAAAAAGCCCGTACCCCATCACCAAAAAGAAGAGTAGGGAGGGATCACAGACAGACACACCAATACAATTTACGACACCGACAAACACCAGTAAAAGAAACACCATACAGACGGAATCACAACCACCACTACCCCTCACAGACACACTACCCAACACAGGAGTACGAACTGAGGACATGCAGAAAGACACAATCATACAGAGGAGAAGAGAGATCAGAAGAGGAAGACATTGTAAGACGAAACAGATACGAGAAAAAGAACCCATATCGAGCATAGTTAATTTAAGTAATACTGAACTCACGGAGGCACAAAAAAACTTGCTGAATAAAGGCTTGAAATATGCCCCGACCACCAAGCTAGATAAGTTTTCCACGTACATAGGGGTGGAAAAATTTATCCGGAAACTTTGCTTGAAAAAATATTTCATAAAGAATCCTATAATAAAAGAACTAAATGGAGATTTTATTAATAAAAAATATGTACACACAGGATTAAAAATGAGTTCCAAACAATATCCAAAACAAGAGATTAGCCACCAAATGGCAACCTTCAAAAAATGTGTAGAAAATGACCTGAGAAAATTGAAAGGATATAATATAAAAAATAATCTTACTAAGAAAGAGACTGAGGCTATTAAACAATTACAATCCGCTAACAATATAACTATTAGACCAGCGGACAAAGGAGGCGCTATAGTGGTTCTAAACACCGAAGACTACAATCAGGAATGCTTAAGGCAACTACAGGATGAAACTACTTACATGAAATTAAAACAAGACCCCACAGAAGAATACTTTAGAGTATTAATACAATATTGTAAGAAGGGCACGGAATCTGGGTTTCTTTTAGAACAAGAGGCTAAATACATTATGGGTACAGAGAAAAGACTACCAATCCTATATTGTATCCCAAAAATCCATAAAAACCCTAAAAATCCTCCAGGGAGACCCATAATATCCGGGATTAACTCCATTTCCTCAAACCTATCAGGGTATATAGACCGATTGCTACAACCTGCGGTAAAAAACATACCTTCCTATATAAAGGACACCACTGATATTATTAAAACGTTGGAGGAGGTGGAGTTTAAAAATGGATGGATTCTGGGTACCCTGGATGTTAATTCGCTTTATACTATAATTGACCATAAATTGGGTCTGTGGGCTTTACATGAACAACTCACTGCCCATAAAACTATGAAAGAGGAACAGATACTGTATACAATAGAGGGAGTTCAATATATATTAACACACAATTATTTTTCATTTAATGAGGAATTCTATGTACAAAGAAAAGGAACCGCCATGGGTACCAGATTCGCCCCCAGTTATGCTAATTTATTTATGGCCCAGTGGGAGACCGCCACCATTGGACCAATACTGGGGGCGGGTCTGGTACTATGGCGAAGATACATAGATGACGTGATATTCGTATGGCAAGATACAAGTGCAGCACTGTTGTCATTTTTGGAAGAAATAAATGTAAATGATTGGAACCTCAAATTCACTTCCACCACTAGTGTAACAGATATACAATTCCTGGACCTCAATATTACAGTACAAGATAATAAACTTATATGTAACACGTATCAAAAACCAGTAAATAAAAACAGTTACATATTATACACGAGTTGCCACCTACCTAGATGGTTGACCAACGTGCCAAAAAGCCAGTTTAGGAGAATAAAACGTAATTGTACTTATGACTCACAATTTGAGATGGAAGCAGAAATACTAAAACAACAATTTGTAGAAAAACAGTATCCTATCCATCTCTTGGAGGGATCATTGGGGGAAGTCAGAACAATGAAGAGGGAGGAGTTTTTTATCCCCAGGCAGAGAGAAGCCATAGAAGATCCATTGAGAATCATTCTACCCTTCCATGCACAATATAAAGGCATGGAGAGAGTGATTAAGAAATACTGGCACCATCTGCTTGAGGATAAGATAGTTGGTCCCCTACTGAATACTTCACCTCAAATAATATACACTAGGGTTCCCAATTTAGGCCTTAAAGTTGCCCCATCAATAAAAAAGAAGCATTTTACAATAGAAAAACAAAATTGGTTGTCCTTTAGTGGTTTTTACAGATGTGGACGATGTTCCAACTGTAAAATCACAAATTTTCCTAAAAAAACCTCTAAAGCCCAGTCGACGCAGAGTTCATTTTCTATGGACATTAAAGAAGGTTTGACATGCGACTCAACGAGCGTCATATATTTAATTGAATGTCCATGCCGTAAACAGTATATCGGCAGGACAAAACGAACATTGAGAAAGAGGGTGTCAGAACATGTCACAAATATTAAAAAGGGATATGAACTACATTCACTATCCAAACATTATAAAGAGTACCATGATAGTGACCCATCTAGCCTCAAATATATGGCATTAGAAAAAGTTAAATATACATGGAGAGGAGGCAATCATATCCTTCAGATGTCCAGGATAGAATCTAAGAGGATATTTGAATTCAACACTCTGTTACCAAAAGGTTTAAATGCCGACATGGAACTATTTGCATTTTTATAGTAGGGCCGTCTGGCCTGGTGGGACAGAGACATCTGCGTTAGGCTGTTTACCAGCACCCAGATCTCTCTCTCCCGTCAGCTCAGCGTCCCCTTTACATCGATATACTCAAATAAGCTATCGAAATCAAGCTATTGAATTAGAAAATAGTACTGACACCCTATTTAATATTCTCTTGCAGTATTTTTGTAATGTTAGAACCCTATTATTCCTAAAATTTTATAAAAATTTTATATTATTCTTGAAATTTTACAATTGTTATAAGTGTACAATGCGTGTTTAAACTTTCCAAGCATTCATTTTTATCACAGATCCATTTTAACACTAATTCCGGAAAAAACGCATCAAAAACGCATGAAAACCGCATATGCGTTTTTTCCGGATTTTATCTATTTTATATTGTATAAGTTATATTTATGCATTAAAGTGAAACACTTCGCATGAAATGCCAAATAGAATGATAAATCTGTTAACATTGAGAGTTATGAGAAAAGATTTATTTTCTTAATATCTGGATCCAAGTTCCTGGTCTTTGCGATGTCCCTCACTAGT
This sequence comes from Bufo bufo, assembly GCF_905171765.1. Classification (NCBI taxonomy): domain Eukaryota; kingdom Metazoa; phylum Chordata; class Amphibia; order Anura; family Bufonidae; genus Bufo; species Bufo bufo. Next base: position 376,319,248 of record NC_053394.1, on the reverse strand, counting down.
CCAACCCATGGCCTAATCCATGTCCCACCCCATTTTCCACTAATTATGGACACTATATAAATTGGGGCGTTATACCTCTACTGTCAAGCCACTGAGGAAGGGGTCCCTTTTTACCCCGAAACGCGTTTGGTGAATGACAGTGAGGGACTACTAAGAAGAATATAATTGGATGTCCACATGAGTACGGAACAAGTCTGCTACACTTAAGAAGTTTGAAAATCCCGCCTGGAAACACCTGACCGCCAGCAAACCACGTGGGACGCCACACAGGTCCTGGAAGGTCAAAGCGGTAATACTACCGCTACCGCTACATCCGGGGATCTTCTCTGCACAAGCCGACTTACAGGTCCTGACAGCTCAAAATACAGCACCGCATCAGCTAACCTGACGTACAAGCGGACCAGCTACAGGAGCGGTAAAGTACCGTACATATTTGTGGACACACTGACATTTGTGACTTGTCAACCATAAGCCTACTTGCAGTTTACCAATTATAGCTGCTTTTGAATTATAAGAATGTGCAACTAATCTCTGGAAACATACCAGTATTCTTTTTGGCACAGCCTCTCAGAGACTTTTTAGTGTTGTTGGAATACAGGTTCCCAACTTATGATCTTTTAGTGCGGTGTTATATTGTTTTATTGTTTTTTATCCATTCCTTTATGAAATGTTTTATGTATAATATTGTAAAGTGATTATTCAAGCCTATAAACTTTATGTGGATTACTTATACCGTGTTTGCCTAAATATTTGAGTGACCCCCAATCCAGTTTCTTACAATTACCTCTTTTCCATAGGCTGTTTTTAATTATTGCAGTATGTAGATCTAGTCTGCTCTCCCTGAATTCAATTGAAACCAGTGGATGCAAAGAGAGCTGTCATTGTAGAGTAGGGCCGATTGTGAAAGAGGTTACCTTGCCTTGGTAGATGGGCACAAATGATTTGCTAAGTAACACAGTATATAAGGCCAAAAAAAGACATTTGTCCATCCACTTCAGCCTGTTATCCTGCCAGTTGATCCAGAGGAAGGCAAATCAAAAATCCCTGTGAGGTGGAAGCCAATTTTCCCCACTTAAGGGGAAAAAAATTCCTTCCCGACTCCATTCAGGCAATCAGATAACTCCCTGGATCAACGACCCCTCTCTAGTAGCTATAGCCTGTAATATTATTACACTCCAGAAATACATCCAGGCCCCTCTTGAATTCCTTTATTGTACTCACCATCACCACCTCCTCAAGCAAAGAGTTCCATAGTCTCACAGCTCTTACCGTAAAGAATCTTCTTCTATGTTTGTGTACAAACCTTCTTTCCTCCAGGCACAAAGGATGTCCCCTTGTCACAGTCACAGTCCTGGGGATAAATAGATGATGGGAGAGATCTCTGTACTGACCCCTGATATATTTATACATAGTAATTAAATCTCCCCTCAGTTGTCTTTTTTCTAAAGTGAATAACCCTAACTTTGATAATCTTTCAGGGTACTGTAGTTCCCTCATTCCAGTTATTACTTTAGTTGCCCTCCTCTGAACCCTCTCCAGCTCTGCTATGTCTGCCTTGTTCACAGGAGCCCAGAACTGTACACAGTACTCCATGAGTGATCTGACCTGTGATTTATAAAGTGGTAGGACTATGTTCTCATCACGGGCATCTATGCCCCTTCTGATGCAACCCATTATCTTATTGGCCTTGGCAGCAGCTGCCCGACACTGGGTTTTACAGCTTAGTTTGCTGTTCACTAAAATTCCTAGGTCCTTTTCCATGTCAGTGTTACCCAGTGTTTTACCATTAAGTATGTATGGGTGACTTGCATTATTCCTACCCATGTGCATAACCTTACCTTTGTCAGTGTTAAACCTCATCTGCCACTTCTCTGCCCAAGCCTCTAATCTATCCAGATCCATCTGTAGCAGTATACTGTCCTCTTCCATGTCAATTACTTTACAGTTTAGTGTCATCAGCAAAAATAATTATTTTACTGTGCAAGCCTTTTACAAGATCATTAATAAATGTATTGAAGAGGATAGGGCCCAGTACTGACCCCAGAGGTACTCCACTAGTGGCAGTAACCCAATCTGAGTGTTACCATTAATAACCACTCTCTGTGTTCTATTACTGAGCCATTTACTTACCCACATAAAGACATTTTCTCCCAGTCCGAGCATTCTCATTTTATATGCTAAACTTTTATGCGGTACAGTGTGAAATGCTTTAGAGAAGTCCAGATATATACGACATCCATTGATTTTCCGCTGTCAAGTCTAGAACTTACCTCCTCATAGAAACTGATTAAATTAGTTTGACATTACCGATCCCTTATGAAGCCATGCTGATATGACGTTATTTGCTTGTTTTCATTGAGGTGCTCCAGGATAGCATCTCTTAGAAAACCTTCAGTTTACCCACAACAGATGTTAAACTTACTGGCCTATAATTTCTGGGCTCTGTTTTTGGAATATTGGCACTACATTTGCTATTCGCCAATCCTGTGGAACACTCCCTGTCAGTATAGAATCCTTAAATATCAGAAATAAGGGTCTGGCTATGACATTACTTAATTCTCTTAGAATACTGGGGTGTATGCCATCTGGTCCTGGCGATTTGCATATTTTAATCTTTTTAAGACGCTTCTGTACTTCTTCCTGGGTCAGACAGGTCACTTTTAATGGGGAATTTACTTTTACATTCTGCATTTTATCTGACAGTTTATTCTCTTCAGTAAATACAGTGGAGAAAAAGAAGCTTTGCTTTCTCCTCATCGCTCTCTGCAACTCTCCCCTCATCACTCTGTAAAGGGCCGACACGTTCAGATTTATATTTTTTACCATTTATACACTGCTCAAAAAAATAAAGTGAACACTTAAACAACACAATGTAAATCCAAGTCAATCACACTTCTGTGAAATCAAACTGTCCACTTAGGAAGCAACACTGAGTGACAATCAATTTCACATGCTGTTGTGCAAATGGGATAGACAACAGGTGGAAATTATAGGCAATTAGCAAGACACCCCCAATAAAGGAGTGGTTCTGCAGGTGGTGACCACAGACCACTTCTCAGTTCCTATGCTTCCTGGCTGATGTTTTGGTCACTTTTGAATGCTGGCGGTGCTTTCACTCTAGTGGTCGCATGAGACGGAGTCTACAACCCACACAAGTGGCTCAGGTAGTGCAGCTTATCCAGGATGGCACATCAATGCGAGCTGTGGAAAGAAGGTTTGCTGTGTCTGTCAACATAGTGTCCAGAGCATGGAGGCGCTACCAGGAGACAGGCCAGTACATCAGGAGACGTGGAGGAGGCCGTAGGAGGGCAGCAACCCAGCAGCAGGACCGCTACCTCCGCCTTTGTGCAAGGAGGAACAGGAGGAGCACTGCTAGAGCCCTGCAAAATGACCTCCAGCAGGCCACAAATGTGCATGTGTCTGCTCAAACGGTCAGAAACAGACTCCATGAGGGTGATATGAGGGCCCGACGTCCACAGGTGGGGGTTGTGCTTACAGCCCAACACCGTGCAGGACGTTTGGCATTTGCCAGAGAACACCAAGATTGTCAAATTCGCCACTGGCGCCCTGTGCTCTTCACAGATGAAAGCAGGTTCACACTGAGCACCTGTGACAGACATGACAGAGTCTTGAGACGCCGTGGAGAACGTTCTGCTGCCTGCAACATCCTCCAGCATGACCGGTTTGGCATTGGGTCAGTAATGGTGTGGTGTGGCATTTCTTTGGAGGGCCGCACAGCCCTCCATGTGCTCGCCAGAGGTAGCCTGACTGCCATTATGTACCGAGATGAGATCTTCAGACCCCTTGTGAGACCATATGCTGGTGCAGTTGGCCCTGGGTTCCTCCTAATGCAAGACAATGCTAGACCTCATGTGGCTGGAGTGTGTCAGCAGTTCCTGCAAGACGAAGGCATTGGTGCTATGGACTGGCCCGCCCGTTCCCCAGACCTGAATCCAATTGAGCACATCTGGGACATCATGTCTCGCTCTATCCACCAACGTCACGTTGCACCACAGACTGTCCAGGAGTTGGCAGATGCTTTAGTCCAGGTCTGCGAGGAGATCCCTCAGGAGACCATCCACCACCTCATCAGGAGCATGCACAGGCGTTGTAGGGAGGTCATACAAGCACGTGGAGGCCACACACACCACTGAGCCTCATTTTGACTTGTTTTAAGGACATTACATCAAAGTTGGATCAGCCTGTATTGTGTTTTTCCACTTTAATTTTGAGTGTGACTCCAAATCCAGACCTCCATGGGTTGAAAAATTTGATTTCCATTTTTAAATTTTTGTGTGATTTTGTTGTCAGCACATTCAACTATGTAAAGAACAAAGTATTTCAGAAGAATATTTAATTAATTCAGATCTAGGATGTGTTATTTTTGTGTTCCCTTTATTTTTTTGAGCAGTGTATAATTGAAGAACATTTTAGGGTTAGTTTTGCTCTCTTTGGCAATTAATCTCTCGGTCTCTAGTTTGGCTGCTTTTATTAGTTTTTTACATATTTAATTTTTTTCCTTAGTTTTTTAGTGCTTCCTCACTACCCTCCTGTTTTAGTGATTTAAATGCTTTCTTTTTGTCATTTATTGCTTTCTTTACAGTTCTATTTATCCACATTGGTTTCTTCTTGTTACATAGTACATAACATAGTACATAAGGCCGAAAAAAGACATTTGTCCATCCAGTTCGGCCTGTCATCCTACAAGTTGATCCAGAGGAAGGCAAAAAAAAACCCTGTGAGGTAGAAGCCAATTTTCCTCACTTTAGGGGAATAAAAAATTCCTTCCCGACTCCAATCAGGCAATCAGAATAACTCCCTGGATCAACGACCCCTCTCTAGTAGCTATAGCCTGTAATATTATTACACTCCAGAAATACATCCAGGCCCCTCTTGAATTCCTTTATTGTACTCACCATCACCACCTCCTCAGGCAGAGAGTTCCATAGTCTCACTGCTCTTACCGTAAAGAACCCTTTTCTATGTTTGTGTACAAACCTTCTTTCCTCCAAACGCAGAGGATGTCCCCTCGTCACAGTCACAGTCCTGGGGATAAATAGATGATGGGATAGATCTCTGTACTGCCCCCTGATATATTTATACATAGTAATTAGATCTCCCCTCAGTCGTCTTTTTTCTAACGTGAATAACCCTAATTTTGATAATCTTTCAGGGTACTGTAGTTGCCCCATTCCAGTTATTACTTTAGTTGCCCTCCTCTGGACCCTCTCCAGCTCTGCTATGTCTGCCTTGTTTACAGGAGCCCAGAACTGTACACAGTACTCCATGTGTGGTCTGACCAGTGATTTGTAAAGTAGTAGGAATATGTTCTCATCACGGGCATCTATGCCCCTTTTGATGCAACCCATTATCTTATTGGCCTTGGCAGCCGCTGCCTGACACTGTTTTTTGCAGCTTAGTTTGCTGTTTATTAAAATTCCTAGATCCTTTTCCATGTCAGTGTTACCGAGTGTTTTACCATTTAGTATGTACGGGTGACTTGCATTATTCCTTCCCATGTGCATAACTTTACATTTCTCAGTGTTAAACCTCATCTGCCACTTATCTGCCCAAGCCTCCAATCTATCCAGATCCCTCTGTAGTAGTATACTGTCCTCTTCAGTGTTAATTACTTTACACAGTTTAGTGTCATCTGCGAAAATTGATATTTTACTATGCAAGCCTTCTACAAGATCATTAATAAATATATTGAAGAGAATAGGGCCCAATACTGACCCCTGAGGTACTCCACTAGTGACAGTGACCCAATCTGAGTATGTACCGTTAATAACCACCCTCTGCTTTCTATCATTGAGCCAGTTACTTACCCACTTACAGACGTTTTCTCCGAGTCCGAGCATTCTCATTTTATATACTAACCTTTTATGAGGTACAGTGTCAAATGCTTTGGAGAAGTCCAGATACACGACATCCATTGATTTGCCGCTGTCAAGTCTAGTACTTGCCTCCTCATAGAAACTGATTAAATTAGTTTGACATGACCGATCCCTCACGAAGCCATGCTGATATGGCGTTATTTGCTTATTTCCCATAAGATGCTCTAACATAGCATCTCTCAGAAAACCTTCAAACAGTTTACCCACAACAGATGTTAAACTTACCGGCCTATAGTTTCCAGGCTCTGTTTTTGGACCCTTTTTGAATATTGGCACCACATTTGCCATGCGCCAATCCTGTGGGACATTCCCTGTTAGTACAGAGTCCGCAAATATCAGAAATAAGGGTCTGGCTATGACATTACTTAATTCCCTTAGGATACGGGGGTGTATGCCATCCGGTCCTGGCGATTTGTCTATTTTGATTTTTTTAAGTCGCTGTTGTACTTCTTCCTGGGTCAGACAGGACACTTTTAATGGCGAATTTATTTCAGCATTCAGCATTTCATCTGACAGTTTATTTTCCTCAGTGAATACATTGGAGAAAAAAATATTTAACAGCTTTGCTTTCTCCTCGTCGCACTCTGCGACTCCCCCCTCATTACTCTTTAAAGGGCCGACACCTTCAGATTTATACTTTTTAACATTTATATAATTGAAGAACATTTTAGGGTTAGTTTTACTCTGTTTGGCAATTAATCTCTCGGTCTCTAGTTTGGCCGCTTTTATTTGTTTTTTACATGTTCTGTTTTTTTCCTTATAGTTTTTCAGTGCTTCCGTGCTACCCTCCTGTTTTAGGGTTTTATATGCTTTCTTTTTGTCATTTATTGCTTTCTTTACAGTTCTGTTTATCCACATTGGTTTCTTTTTGTTCCTTAACCTTTTATTCCCATACGGTATGTACCTCTCACAATGAGATTTTAGGATGTTTTTAAAGATATCCCATTTTATGGCTGTATTTTTATTTTTGAGGACTTTGTCCCAGTTAGTTAGGCCTATGGCCTCTCTTAGTTGGCTAAATTTAGCTTTTTTGAAGTTTGGTATTTTTGTTTCTCCCTGTAGAAACGCTCTTTTGAATGATAATTGGAAGGTTATTACTTTATGGTCACTATTTCCCAGGTGTCCCCCAACCTGCACGTCTGTTGTTCTGTCAGGTCTATTGGTTAATATTAAGTCCAGTATGGCCGTCCCTCTAGTCGGGTCCTGAACCAGTTGGGAGAGATAATGGTCTTTGGTTATTGCCAAGAATCTGTTTCCTTTATGAGATATACAAGTTTCAGTTTCCCAGTCTATATCTGGGTAGTTGAAGTCCCCCATAATAACCACCTCATTATGATTTGCCGCCTTGTCTATCTCGTTTAGTAGTAGATTTTCTGTGGACTCTGGTATATTAGGTGGTTTATAGTAGACTCCTATTAGTAATTTATTGTTGTTTTTAGCTCCATGTATCTCTACCCACAGTGACTCCACATGTTCATGTCCCTCACTTATATCTTCACGGAGTGTGGGCTTTAGACAAGATTTTACATAAAGGCAGACCCCTCCACCTCTCCGGTTTTGACGATCCTTTCTGAACAGACTGTAACCTTGTACATTAACTGCCCAGTCATAGCTATCATCCAGCCATGTCTCAGTTATTCCCACTATGTCATAGTCCTCCTCACACATCACTAATTCCAGTTCTCCAGTTTTATTAGTCAGACTTCTGGCATTAGTATACATACATATGAGAGGTTTATGTATATTTTTTACCCTACACCTTTCCTTCTGAACTGTTCTTGTCCCTCCTTCCATTTCTCCCCCAGTCCCACTACCTTGCCCCCGGTCTCTATCTGCACTATCTTCCCCTTCTATAGTGTAATTACCCTCCCCCCCAGTCCCTAGTTTAAACACTCCTCCAACCTTCTAGCCATCTTCTTCCCCAACACAGCTGCTCCTTCCCCATTGAGGTGCAGCCCGTCCCTACGATAGAGGCTGTAGCCGACAGCGAAGTCGGCCCAGTTCTCCAGGAACCCAAACCCCTCCATCCTACACCAGTTCTTGAGCCACTTGTTAATTTCCCTAATCTCCCGCTGCCTTTCTTGTGTGGCCCGTGGTACCGGTAGTATTTCGGAAAATACTACCTTTGAGGTCCTTGCCCTAAGCTTTTGCCCTAAATCCCTGAAATCATTTTTAAGGACTCTCCACCTACCCCTAACTTTGTCATTGGTTCCGATATGGACCATGACCGCTGGATCTTCTCCAGCCCCTCCCAGTAATCTGTCAACCCGATCCGCGATATGTCGAACTCTAGCGCCAGGAAGACAGCACACTGTTCGGCGATCACGGTCTTTGTGACAGATTTCCCTATCTGTTCCCCTAATAATTGAGTCTCCCACTACCAGCACCTGTCTGGCCTGCCCTGCTCTCCTGGTCCCCTGCTTACCGGAGCTGACATTCCCCTGACTGGCAGAGGAAGTGTCCGGCTGCGGCAGTGCCGTCCCTGGACTGACATCCCCCTCATCTGCCAAACGTGCAAACTTGTTGGGGTGTGTCAGATCAGGGCTAGCCTCCCTGGCACTCTTCCCTCTACCCCCGCTTTCTAAATGTTACCCAGCTAGCTACCTCACTTTCCTCAGCCTCCTCTCTGTCACCCTCTCCCTCATCTACCCCAAAGAGTGCTTGCTCGGTGAGAAGCAAACTTTTTTGCAAATTGTCAATGCCTCTCAGTGTTGCAACTTGCCCATTTAGAGACTCGATTAGCGATTCCAAACGGGTAATTTGCTCACATCTTGAACAAAGAAATTCACCCTGGAACGGCTGTTCCAGGACTGCATACATCATGCAAGATGTGCACTGGACTGCGTTGTCAATTGTGCAACACATACTAAATGGGGATTACACCACAAAAGAAAAAAATACAATACAATGTAGTAATAATATACAGGCTAATTGCAGTCCCCCACTGAAGTCACTTAATCTTAAGTCACACACTTACACAACCACACTTAATCAACCACGCGTCGCGGTCAAACTCGCGTTATATATCTGCTTATATTAATATAAATGCAGCTCACTGCACCAGCCTGGTTTGCTTCCCCTCTGGAATCAAAAAGGCTGTGCTGTTCTTACTGCTGAGTTTTTAAAGTCTCCTAATTAGACAGCCACACCCTAATTAAACAGCCACACCCTAATTGCTCACCTGTGCAACCCCTGGAGAAAGAAAAAAAAAAGTGTTATCACAGCACAAAATACAGTCAAACACAGCCACTCATCAATGTCCACAAATTATTTAGCTCTCAGATACTCCCTCACTTAATCTTAAGTCACACACTTAATCAACCACACTTAATCAACCACGCGTCGCGGTCAAACTCGCGTTATATATCTGCTTATATTAATATAAATGCAGCTCACTGCACCAGCCTGGTTTGCTTCCCCTCTGGAATCAAAAAGGCTGTGCTGTTCTTACTGCTGAGTTTTTAAAGTCTCCTAATTAGACAGCCACACCCTAATTAAACAGCCACACCCTAATTGCTCACCTGTGCAACCCCTGGAGAAAGAAAAAAAAAAGTGTTATCACAGCACAAAATACAGTCAAACACAGCCACTCATCAATGTCCACAAATTATTTAGCTCTCAGATACTCCCTCACTTAATCTTAAGTCACACACTTAATCAACCACACTTAATCAACCACGCGTCGCGGTCAAACTCGCGTTATATATCTGCTTATATTAATATAAATGCAGCTCACTGCACCAGCCTGGTTTGCTTCCCCTCCGTAACCTTTTATTCCCATAAGGTATGTACCTCTCACAATTAGATTTTAGGATGCTTTTAAAAATATCCCATTTTGTGGCTGTATTTATATTTTTGAGGACTTTGTCCCAGTCAGTTAGGCCTATGGTCTCTCTCTAAATTTAGCTTTTTTTGAAGTTTGGTATTTTTGTTCCTCCCTGAAGAGACACTCTTCTGAATGATAATTGGAAGGTTATTACTTTATAGTTACTATTTCCCAGGTGTTCCCCAACCTGCACATTTGTTGTTCTGTCAGGTCTATTGGTTAATACTAAGTCTAATATGGTTGTCCCTCTAGTCGGGTCCTAAACCAGTTGGGAAAGGTAGCTGTCTTTGGTTATTGCCAAGAACCTGTTTCCTTTATGAGATGTACAGCTTCCAGTTTTCCAGTCTATATCTGGGTAGTTGAAGTCCCCCATAATAACGACTTCATTATGATTTGCCACCTTGTCTATCTCGTTTAGTAGTAGATTTTCTGTGGACTCCGGTATATTAGGTGGCTTATAATAAACTTATATTAGTGATTTGTGTTTTGTTTTTGCCTCCATGTATTTCTAAAACAAAATCACTGTAGAATTGCAGTGGCCAATATGGCGGAACTGCTCAGACCCCAAACACTGTAGCGTGTTTCTCATTGGGCGAGCAGTCCCATCGCATGTGAACCACAGAAATATCGTGGCAGATATGGAGGAGCTGCTCAAACCCCAAACACTGTAGCGTGTTTCTCATTGGGGGAGCAGTCCCACCGCATGTGGACCGCAGCAAACGACCATCCCGAGCAATTAATGTGTACAAAGGAGGACGCCAGCGCGGTCCACATGCACCACAAAAGCATCCTGCACAGGCAGAGCATTGTGCGGATGAAAATACAATTATATAAATCACTGAAGAAAATGCACCAAAAGGATATGTCACTGACTATTTGCCATGCTCTTAAGCACATTTTTCTGCCTTTTGCAGCCCTCTAGCTCTTTCCAGGGCTATTTTAGAGCCATTTTAGTGGCCAAAAGTTCAGGTCCCCATTGACTTCAATGGGGTTCGGGTTCGGGCTCAGGTTCGGGTCAAGTTCTGGTCCTGAACCCCAACTTTTTTTTCAACCCGAACATCCAGGTATCCGCTCAACTCTAGTTATGAATATTCCATAGACAGAACTTTTTATATTTTTTTTGAAAAGTAAACAAAATAAACTAAAAGCAGCAATTCTTATTAGAACAAACGGGAAGAAAAATAATTTAAATGACAAGGAAAATATGTAACAGATGCATTTGAAGAGTGGCTTACACGTTAACTACAAGAAGTCTGTTGGTTCAGTGCTGCAGAACATATTGTACACATTTGACCTTTTCTGCTCTCTCCAGAAAATAAAGATGTTATAATCAGTTTTTGCGATACATGGCTAAGTACACAATGTTAGTGATTTGTTCGCCTCTTGGTGCTTCAGACAAAAACTAATAGATATGCTCTGAAACACTTATGTTGCCATAAGTCAGGAAACAGGGCTTATGAGAGCTACTGGCTAATGTTCTATGTAATAAACATTCTCAGCATTTCAGTGCTAAACCCGACTTAGAATAAAATCTCCAATGATTTAGAAATCTGCAATTAAATATGATCTGCACAGTATGTATATACACCTGATAATACATATGATGATAATTTTATAACAAATGGCTGGCAATAAGCTGCTTAGAATGACACAGAGATATAGACTGAGGCTTATAGGCTCTGAATTCTCTTTCCCAACCGATGAAAGCAAATGACGTAGTAGCTAAAGTATTCCAGCTCATCTGTCTGAACACATGACAGATTTGTTGTGGATATAGTATTATGGCCTGATGCCTTATTTCCAGTGGGGCCACGTATATCTAATAGGCTTATTATGCGCCTCTTTTCCCATCTGTGATTTCCACAATAGCCTGAGCTAAGAACCCAGGTTGTTACCTGGTAACAACTGGTTCTTTGCTGGGGACCACTTTGCCAACTCTTACCCTCCTCAACTTCAGTGACTCAAAAATAAAACGCTGCAGAGTGAAGATCTGAACTGTCCACCAAAAGACAGCTATTAAAGTGTACCTGAGTAAAAAAAAAAAATAATAATTGCATAATGACTGTGCTTCTTAGTACCATCATATTTGTAAACGAACACATACGGTATGTTTTGGGCTTCCATAATATTCTTTTTTCAGCCATAGTATTCCCTTTTTCAGCTGCATAGCTAGATGCATTTCACTCAGAAGCAGGGGGCTTCTCTCTTCTGCCAACACTGTACTACTGTGAATTATTTTCCCTTCCTACTATGTTTGTTTTCAGCTCCAGAGCTCACAGAACAGATTGGGAAGGATGAATCACACAGAAAGGCAGGAGGCTCCTATAATGTTCAGAAGCAGTGTAAAAGAAGTTATTTTATCAGGCTCAGGATCTCAGCTAGCTTTCAGTGATGAGCGGCAGGGGAAATATTAGAATTTGCAATATTTCGCAAATATTTTGTAGAATATTCGTCATATATTCGTGAATTTGAAAATTAGAGATTATATTCTTGATTGCGAATATGGGCAATGTATTTTTAGTGTAATGCGTGTGAAATACCAGCATGGGTGACTTTTTCCAATCTGGTATAAGTTTCCTGAGACTGGAGAAAATGGTTGACATGGCAGAACATTAGAATAGCTTTATATGCAGATAGAGTGCTCCAATATATTTCCGCTTGCAATTTTTCAGCAATTAATGATGCACATATTTTTTATAAAGATGTTGGGGATGTTGCTTAGCTGTGACAAAGCCTTCTCATTGGCCCACAAGCTAGAAGAAGGGAGGGATGATCACCTGATGTGTACTGTGTTAAAATAAAAAATGAATATTTGTCATTACGAATATATAGCACTATATTCTAAATATTCGCTAATTCTCAAAGTGCCGATATTCGCCATAAAATTCACTTTTTGAATATTTGTGCTCAACACTACTAGCTTTAACATGACCCCACTTAAGATCTTCTGTGTCTCTGTTACCAAGGACGGATCTTGCAACCAATACTGAACTGCAAATTAGGTGGAAGCGGGAACCCTAGTAGCCATGACTTCACAGCCTTTTTCGGGTGGATGTAGGCAGATTCTTTTAATTAAATGATTTTGAAATTTGCTAGTTACTCCATTTTCCATTAAGTTGCACTGTTTCTAGCACAAATGATACCATTTTCATATTTTTTTGCTTCCACATATTCCACATATTCCACATATCCCCCTTGGAAGTACTACTAATCTGTGTAACTGGGAACAGAGTCAGTCTCCTTCACTCTCTGGCATCTGACTTTCTACTTTCCTACTTATCCTGCAGCTATACTGTTATGTTACTGGAGAGGCTCTGCTGCTTTCCTGATAAGCAGAAAAAAATTCTGTTGGTTACTTTTCAGGAATAATCAGAGGAGCACTTTGAAGAGACCTTATTGTGGTCAAAGTGACTAGCATGTGTCCACCAGAACACAGCTCAGTAGATAGGTATGTGCATTGCTGTGCAGAGTGAATACCAGATGTAAGAATATGTCATAACTCTTTACAAATAATAATAATAATAATAATTAGGGTTAAGCGAACACCTGGAAGTTTGGGTTCGCCCGTTCGACCAAACTTTGCTGTAAAGTTCGGGTTCGGGACTCGAACTTGACCCCGAACCCGAACCCCATTAATGTCAATAGGGCTTTAGGGCACTAAATGGCTTAAAAAGTCATAGAAAGGGCTAGAAGGCTGCAAAAGGAAGCAAAATAGGGGTAAGAGCAGGGCATATGCCCTGCAAACAAATGTGGATAGGGAAATTAATTAAAATAACATAATTTAAAAAAAAAGTTTAAAATAATCATCTTGAACTTGGTGGCGGAGGTCAAAGTGGAGTAGGCGGTGGACGTGGTGGTGTAGGTGGAAGCAGTGGTTGAGGAGGAGGAGGTAGCCAACACTATTTGTGTCGTTTTTTTAAAAAGATTTTTTAATTTTTTTTATAAATTTGGAAAGATCCCAAAACATTGGGAAATATAAAAAAGAAAACAAAGAGAAAGTGCGCTGGAGTATAACAATGGCTGGGTGCGGCCGGTATACTTGTCTATTCTGCACAAGCTACGGACAAGTCCTGAGGGATCCATGCCTGGTTCATTTAAATGAACGTGAGCTTGTCCACATTGACTGTGGACAGGCGGCTGCGCTTGTCTGTAATCATCCCCCTGCTGTGCCGAACACATGTTCGGACAAATCACTGGCTGCAGGGCAGGCCAGCACCTCCAAGGCGTAAAGGGCAAGCTTAGGCCATGTGCCCAATTTGGAGACCCAGAAGTTGAATGGGGCAGACCCATTAGTCAGTACGTGTAGGCATGTGATCATGTACTGTTCCACCATGTTGCTGAAATGCTGCCTCCTGCTAGGACGTTCCATATCAGCTGGTGGTGCTGGTTGTTGTGGCGTGCTGACAAAGCTTTTCCACATTTCGGCCATCCTAACCCTCACTTCGGAGGTGCTGGTTGTGCCCCAGCTGCATTGGCGACTTCTTCCTTCTCCTCTGCCTTCGCCTTGTGCTTCCTCTGTGCCCCCGCTGTCAGGTAGGAATGCAATCAGCAGCGTGTCTACCAGCGTGCGCTTGTACTCACGCATCTTTCGATTATGCTCCAGTGACGGAATTAAGGATGGCACGTTGTCCTTGTAGCGGGGATCCAGCAGGGTGGCCACCCAGTAATCAGCACTGGTTAGAATGTGGGCAACTCTGCTGTCGTTGCACAGGCAATGCAGCATGTAGTCGCTCATGTGTGCCAGGCTGCCTAGAGGTAATGACAAGCTGTCCTCTGTGGAAGGTGAATCGTCTGTGTCCTCTGTATCCCCCCAACCACGCTCCAGTATTGCCCGTGAGCTGCTTTGGGTGCCACCCTGCAGTGAACACGGTTCCTCCTCCTCATCATTAGAGATGGCCCGAACTATTCGCCGGCGAACATTGCTTGTTCGCGTTCGCCGAACATATGCGATGTTCGGTCCGCCCCCTATACGTCATCATTGAGCAAACTTTGACCCTGTACCTCACAGTCAGCAGACACATTCCAGCCAATCAGCATACCCTCCATCCCAGACCCTCCCACCTCCTCTAAAAAGCAAAGACGGCATCCATCTTAGATTCATTCTGAAGCTGCAGTGTTAGTTAGAGCAGGGAGAGTGCTGCTGCTGAATTAAAGGGGTTGTCCGGGTTCAGAGATGAACCCGGACATCCCTCCATTTTCACCCCGGCAGCGCCCCTGACATGAGCATCGGAGCAGTTCATGCTCCGATTCTCTCCTTTGCCCTGCGCTAAATCGCGCAGGGCAAAGGCATTTTTAGGAGTTCTAGTGACGTACCGGGGCTCTCCATGGGGCTGACAGGAAACCCGGTGACGTCACCGGCACTGATGGGTGGGATTTAGCTCTGCCCTAGCCAATAAAACGGCTAGGGCAGAGCTAAAGCCCGCCCCTCAGAGCCGGTGACGTCACCGAACACACTGCCGGGCGGAAGTTTAGGTGGAAGTTTCCGCCCGGCAGTGTGTTATTGAAAACAAAAAAGCCTGTGCCCTGCGTGATTTAGTGCAGGGCAAAGGACAGCCTCGGAGCATGAGATGCTCCGATGCTAGCCTCAGGGGGGCTGTCTGGGTGAAAAAAAGGGTATGTCCGGGTTCAGCTCTGAACCCGGACAACCCCTTTAATAGAGAAATCGTTAGCTAGGCCAGTGTTCTGTGTTCACTCCAGTCCTCATAGACTCATCTGCTGTAAGGACAGCGTCCTGACAGCACCCCAAAAAGACCTTTTTAGGGCTGGTACATCAGTCTGCTTTTATTTTATTTTTTCTATATATATATATATTGCAGTTGCCTGCCCGTGTGTGAGAGGCCACAGGCCCACAGACTATACTGTGTGCACACCACTTATATAGGGTGGCACAGTACCTTGCAGATAAAAAAGTCATACAATTTTTCCTCTGTAATATAATTGCAGTTGCCTGCCAGTGAGTGTCAGGCCCACAGACTGTACTGTGCCCACTGCCCACCACTCATATAGGGTGGCACAGCACCTTGCTGTTAAAAAATTCATTTAATTTTTCCTCTGTAATATAATTGCAGTTGCCTGCCAGTGAGTGTCAGGCCCACTGACTGTACTGTGCCCACTGCCCACCACTTATATAGGGTGGCACAGCATCTTGCAGATTAAAAAGTCATTTAATTTTTCCTCTGTAATATAATTGCAGTTGCCTGCCAGTGAGTGTCAGGCCCACTGACTGTACTATGCCCACTGCCCACCACTCATATAGGGTGGCACAGTACCTTGCACGCATAGTACCACTAATCTAAAAAAAAATGACAGGCAGAGCCAGGCCAACCCGCAGGGGCCGTCGTGGTAGTGGTGCTGTGATTTCCTTTGGCCCTTGAAAAATGCCAGTGTTCAGAGGCCACGTACCCTGAACTCAAAAAATTCTGAGGACATAGTTGACTGGCTTACACAGGACACCAAATCTTCTACAGCTTCCGCTCGGAACCTTGACGCACCATCCTCCTCCAGCTCAGCTTCGGGCACCTCTCAAGTTACCACTCGCCCACCCGACGCCACCACCAACACTAGCACCACAGCCGCTTCACTTGATCTGTAAATAACTTGAGTTATTTACACATCAGTTGGAAGAAATGAGTGATGCGCAACCATTATTGCCAGAGGATGTAGATAACAGGGATATGTCTCAGTCAGGCAGCATTACACACATGGACGTACGGTGTGATGATGATGATGTTGTACCCGCTGCTGCTTCCTTTGCTGAGTTGTCAGATACAAGTGAAGCGGTTGATGATGACGATGTGTCCGTGGATGTCACATGGGTGCCCGCTAGAAGAGAAGAAGAACTGGGGAGACAGAGAGGAGCAGGAGACGAGTTGGAAGCAGGGGGAGGTCGTCTCAAGGAGCTAGTGGCACAGTCAGACAGCATGTATCGGCACCCGGGGTCAGCCAGACAGCACGCCAATCAACGCATGCTGTTGTCACCACCAGAATGCCATCATTGCAAAGCTCAGCAGTGTGGCATTTTTTTTTGTGTGTCTGCCTCTGATAACAGCGATGCCATTTGTAACCTGTGCCAAAAGAAACTGAGTCGTGGGAAGTCCAACACCCACCTAGGTACAACTGCTTTGCGAAGGCACATGATCTCACATCACAAACGCCTATGGGATCAACACATGAGTACAAGCAGCACACAAACTTAAAGCCGCCATCCTCCTCCTGGTCCAGCATCTTCAGCCACGTCAACCACTGCTGTCCTCCTTGCCCCCTCTCAACCACCAGCCACTCCGCCTCTCACCTTCAGCAGTTCCTGCTCATCTGCCCACAGTCAGGTGTCTGTCAAGGAAATGTTTGAGCGTAAGAAGCCAATATCACAGAGTCACCCCCTTGCCCGGCGTCTGACAGCTGGCTTGTCGGAACTCTTAGCCCGCCAGCTTTTACCATACAAGCTGGTGGAGTCTGAGGCCTTCAAAAAAATTGTAGCTATTGGGACACCGCAGTGGAAGGTACCCGGCCGAAAATTTTTTTCACAGAAGGCAATCCCCAACCTGTACTCTATTGTGGAAAAGGAAGTCATGGCATGTCTGGCACACAGTGTTGGGGCAAGGGTTCCTCTGACCACTGATACCTGGTCTGCAAAGCACGGTCAGGGCAGGTATATCACGTACACTGCACATTGGGTAAACCTACTGACGGCTGCCAAGCATGGAATGCATGGCTCTGCAGTGGAGTTGGTGACACCGCCACGACTTGCAGGCAGGCCTGATGATACCCCCTCTACTCCTCCTACTCCATCTACTTCGCTAACCTCCTCGGCTGAGTCCTCTTCTGCTGCTGCGTCTTGCTCCACATCAACTGCACCCCCCCCCCCCAGCTCCCCAGGGGCTATTCCACATCCCGGATACCACAGTGTCACGCCGTCTTGGGGTTGACTTGCCTGAAAGCAGAGAGTCACACCGGACCAGCACTCCTGTCCGCCCTGAATTTACAGGTGGATCGGTGGCTGACCCCGCACCAACTGGAGATCGGCAAAGTGGTGTGTGACAACGTAAGCAATCTGTTGGCGGCATTGAATTTGGGCAAGTTGACACATGTGCCATGCATGGCACATGTGTTGAATCTGATCGTACAACGCTTTGTGTATAAGTACCCAGGCTTACAGGATGTCCTCAAGCAGGCTAGGAAGGTGTGTGGCCATTTTAGGCGTTCCTACACGGCCATGGCGCACTTTTCCAATATTCAGCGGTGAAACAACATGCCAGTGAGGCGCTTGATTTGCGACAGCCCGACACGTTGGAATTCAACACTCCTAATGTTCTACCGCCTGCTCCAACAAAAAAAAGCCGTCAACGAGTATTTGTATGACCGGGGTGCTAGGACAGCCTCTGCAGAACTGGGAATTTTTTTGCCACGTTACTGTAGGCTCATGCGTCCTTTTGAGGAGGTGACAAACCTAGTCAGTCGCACCGAAGGCACCATTAGCGACCTCATCCCATTTGTTTTCTTCCTGGAGTCTGCCCTGCGAAGAGTGCTGGATCAGGCCGTAGATGAGCGTGAAGAGGAAGAGGAAGAGTTGTGGTCACCATCACCACCAGAAACAGCCTTATCAGCATCGCTTGCTGGACCTGCGGCAACGCTGGAAGAGGAGTCTGAGGAAGAGGAGTCAGAGGAGGAAGACCAACCACAGCAGGCATCCCAGGGTGCTCGTTGTCACCTATCTGGGACCCGTGGTGTTGTACGTGGCTGGGGGGAAGAACAGACCTTCAATGAGATCAGTGAGGACGAGGAACGGGACATGAGTAGCTCGGCATCCAACCTTGTGCAAATGGGGTCTTTCATGCTGTCATGCCTGTTGAGGGACCCTCGTATAAAAAGGCTGAAGGAGAACGACCTGTACTGGGTGGCCACGCTATTAGACCCCCGGTATAAGCAGAAAGTGGCTGAAATGTTACCGAATTACCGGAAGTCGGAAAGGATGCAGCAGTTCCAAAACAAGTTAAAAAGTATGCTTTACACAGCGTATAAGGGTGATGTCACAGGACAATGGGAATCTAACAGGGGAAGAGGTGAGAGTAATCCTCCTCCTACCACGACCACGCCGGCAAGGACAGGACGCTTTACAGACGTGTTGTTGATGGAGGACATGATGAGCGGTATTGTCACTGAGAAGAGAAGTCGCCTAGGTCAAAAAAGTCTAGATTACCTCACCTTTATTACGATGAATGAGGCATGGATCCCAAAGGGACTGACAGTGGGGGGTGGATTTGACTAAAAAAGGCCTGATGAGATGCCTTGGGCTAAAAATGGACCCCATGCTGCTGTATTTAATCTCTCTATGCCGGATGACTTGCGTGACTTCTCCGCCACCAACTAGGTTTCAAGCCGCAATATTTTAGTACACTTTCTGCCTGGAAAACATAAATTTTTCTGCGGCTTGAACCCTAGTTGCTGCGGCTTGAACCCTAGTTGGTGGCAGAGAACTCACGCATACCTAATTTTTCAGGCATGTGTACATGCCTAATTTTTCTGGCCTCTGGTGCTGCACTGTGGCTGCAAAAACAAAACAAAAAAAAGGCACATACATGTGTAAATTCCCCTTCGTGAGCGTTACCTTGTTGTGGTGAAGGGGCTTGCGTATCACAATGAAGCGATCACCTCTATGAGTGTGTTGGCAATGTTGGCACACCCCAGATGATAAGGTTGTTGCTTCATTGTGAACAGACCAAAAGCAATCGGCTGGATAATTTTTCATAGAAAAAACATAAAATTTCTTTGTGATCATCTAAGGTGATCATTAAAGCCTACTAGGCCAACAATGGGCCCACACTGCGGAATCATCGTTTTCTGGGTCACTTAACTGTCACTGAACTACCTCAGCACGACCATAGGCTTTGAAAAACCGCCATCGCCTGCAATCTCCCGAACGTGCACACGAGCACAGTCATCACTACACCAAGATTGACGCATAGAGGTATAAAATTTATGTCATGAGTGTGTCAACTATTGACAACTCTTTGCGGTTGTTTGCAGTGCGTTAAACGGGGAGTTTGGTCTGTCAGAGCTTGGTCTGTCACTGTAAATCGGGCGTAACCCTTACACTACATGATCGATACAACATCATACCTGATCGTATACACACACTGGATGTTTTAAAGCACGTTATTCCAAACAATTTAGGAATGTTAGGTGATTTATGCCCTTTATGGATTAAAACCCGACTCTGCGTCAACTACGTAATTTTCCATGGGAGTTTTGCCATGGATCCCCCTCCGGCATGCCACAGTCCAGGTGTTAGTCCCCTTGAAACAACTTTTCCATCACTATTGTGGCCAGAAAGAGTCCCTGTGGGTTTTAAAATTTGCCTGCCTATTGAAGTCTATGGCGGTTCGCCCGATTCGCGAACATTTGCGTAAATTCGCGTTCGCGAATGGAAATTTTTTTGTTCACGACATCTCTACTCATCATCCTCCTCATGCTTCAAAACTGTGCCTGGCTGGACAATTGTGTACCTGGCCTCTGTTGGTGCAGAAAGCCACCCTCTGAGCCACTTGTGAATGACTGGCCTGATAACCGTGGAAATGATCCCTCTTCCTCCTCCTCTTCCTCCTGTGACACATCCTCTTCCATCATCACCGGAATTGTTTTTTCAAGGAGACGTAGCAGGCTGAGAACGTCGAAAGCGCGCACACACGGACCGCATTTTCTGCAGTAGCTCTTACATATCGGGGTAATTTTTCAGGAACCTCTGCACCACCAAATTCAGCACATGAGCCAGGCAAGGAATGTGCGTCAAACCGGCTAGGCCCAGAGCTGCTACGAGATTTTGCCCATTATCGCACACCACCAGGCCGGGCTTCAGGCTCAGTGGCACCAACCACTCATCGGTCTGTTATTCCATGCCCGTCCACAACTCCTGCGCGGTGTGGGTTTTTTCCCCCAAACAGATGAGTTTAAAAACAGCCTGCTGTCGTTTCCCCCTGGCTGTGCTGAAGATGGTGGTGAAGGTGTTGCGCTGACCAGATGGGGAGGCGGTAGAGGAGGAAGTGAAGCAGGAGGAGGAGGCAAAGAGAAACCTGCAATCCTCGGTGGAGGAAGGACATGCGCCAAACTGCTATCCGCCTAAGGCCCAGCCGCCACTGCATTTACCCAGTGTGCAGTTAGGGAGATATAATGTCCCTGCCCATGCTTAC
The DNA here is from genome assembly GCF_905171765.1 of Bufo bufo. Classification (NCBI taxonomy): domain Eukaryota; kingdom Metazoa; phylum Chordata; class Amphibia; order Anura; family Bufonidae; genus Bufo; species Bufo bufo. The sequence goes on along the minus strand of NC_053394.1, from coordinate 376,298,342 downwards.
TGTTCCACGTATCTGTGGTTATGTGGACCTTGCCACAGATGGCGTTGCGCAGTGCACACCTAATTTTGTCCGCCACTTGGTTGAGCAGAACGGGGATGGCTCGCCTGGAAAAGTAGTGCCGCCTTGGAACCAAGTACTGTGGGACAGCCACCACCATAAGTTTTTTAAAAGTCCACCAGAAGGAATGACAGCATTTCAAAGGCAAGGAGTTTTGAAATGCTGGCATTCAGGTGCAGGGATCGCGGGTGGGTATGCGGGTACTTCTGTAGTGTACGGGGACTGTAATACCCGTCCCTACCAAAGTGTCACTTGGTGTGCTGTCGTCCCTCCTTAGTTATGGAGAAGTTGGTATATGTCAGTTTTATAAAATGTCATGTAATGCAATGCTATGTGTTTCCCTGTTACTATGACACTTGCATGTACAGGCCTGCTAGGGGTGTCATTCCAGCTTCTAGTCACTAGAGGGAGCTAGGGAGCCCTAGTCTATATAAGGCCCAGTCAGGGAAGGGAAAGGGAGACGGAGTCTAGTGTCTGTAATCTACAGTTGGCGATTAGACAATGTCAGAAACAAGTCCAGGCCTGAAGCCTGCTGTCCAGGAGAAGATTCCCTCCTGAATTCCCATATGCAGAAACAGGAATATCTTCGCTAAAGAGCCTGAGGAAGCAGCTGAGAGAGACCAAGGCAAAGTGCAGAGAAGCAAGAGGTACTAAAAATAACAGAGGAGGTACTTTCTAAAGCTATAGCCAAGGATATAAAGCCAGAACTAGGTTATTGGGCCTTGGTGAAGAATTGCTATATTCCAGGATCAGACAGAAATAGAGTGCAAGCTCCTGTACTGCAAGTCCTGTGTTCAACACTCTGTAATCACCTTGCTAAATCTGTAATTGCCTGCATCAACCGTATTGCAAAATCGACTGTATGCCAAGGAACTGCGATTCCAATATTGTCTCTGCATGAAAACTACTAAAGTTGGAGTTCTGTTTTAATACCACGTGTTCCTCAATTTATTCCTGCTATCCGCAAACGGCGTGCCACCGTTTAATTGGCACTGGCGTCACGAACAATTTCTACCATCACCTGCTTATGCAGAGAGTCAGCCGTCTCAGGTTAGTGTCATTGCACTACTACACCCAGAAACTCTATTACACACAACTTGAGTACGCTGCACCTCTCTTTTGGCGTCACGAACAGGATACGCACGCTTTCTAGTGCAAGAAGCGTGAACTTTGTGCCTTATACAGTTGCCCTGTGACCAAAGTGACAATTTGCCTGTTTTATTCAAGTGGACTTTGTAGACTGAAAATCATACCCAAAGTGTACCCAAAACTTCTAAAAAGCGCTGTGCAGTGTTGCGCTACCCAGAGAAAGAAAATCGCCGCATTGGAGTGTGGTTTTGTGGACTTTTTACAATCCTGCTTGCTGTCAGTGAATAGACAGCGTTTATACCCAAAGATGGCTGCTGGGCTTGCTGAATTTACTGCTGCGTCACCTTCATCCCGAAAAGGCGGGAAAAATTGGCGCCTTTCCGAGAAAAGAGCGGGAAGGAGTTCAAGGTCAGGCGCCACTGCTTATCTGGACATTTGCATGTCTGCCAGCATGGACACCGCCTTCCATATACTGGAATACCTGGGGGGCGGCCTCCCAGTGCAGTGGGAGGAGCTGGCTGCTGTAATTGACGCGACCCTATCGCTCTCCTCAGAAGGATCGAGCATGTTGGAAAGTGAGCATCATTGTGCTGCAATGTCTACGCCTAAAATACCGCAAGTGCCTGATGTTGGTGTAGAGCCAGAGGAGGCTCCACCGGCCTACTCTCCGGGACCGGAGACACCCGCCTGCCGCCCAAGGGAGAAAGAACCAGAGCCCTACTATGGCTCGTGGAGAGACTTTTTTCAGCCCTCGTTCAAGTGGTCATCACTTATGGCGGAGATCCGGGAGGCCGCTATAAAGCGGAATACGAAGACCAAAATCGTTTATGAAGAATTGACTAAAACACTCCATGAAAAGCATGCTAACACCCAACCCCGCCTGGAAAGGAGAAAGGGAGTGGTGCTGTCATTCGACAAAACCCGTGGCTACGGGTTCATCCAGGACTATCTAACTGGCAGAGACCTCTATGTGAATCGAAGGTCTGTCAAAAGAGACTACCTCCCTTCTTATCAGCACAGCCTCCGTGAGGGAGAGGAAGTGGAGTACACCCCTGCCGAGAGCCTGCGAGGCCCTTATGCCACTGCCGTGACCCGTCCCAAACGAGCACCTGAGGACTGGGAGGCAGAAGAAGGAGAAGACTACTCTGGCTGCGAGCGGGAACCTGAACGCTCTCCAGAGCCGGCCCATCACGCCTTTCAGGAGCGGAGCTCCTTCATTGGGCCTAACGTCTTCTGGCAGCCAACCGTGTTGGAGAAATGGGTGAGCCCCTATCCTTCCCCCGAGCTGCCTCGTCGGGAGAAGACCATACAAGATATGGAAAACTTGAAAGGACTTCATGCTACCTTGGAGAACATCCGGAGGGGTCGGAGACCAGACGCATCGCCAGAACCTGCAGAGGCCGAGTCCGCGCCATCGGTGACTGTACCTGCGCCGGCGGCGCCAGCAGATGACAGCGACTCCGACACAGAGAGCATCAGTGAGCAGATTGTCCGGCTGGAGGAGAAGTTGCGGGAGCTGCGCAAGATCGCGACCGCCAGGATCCAGACGCCGCCAAAGAAGGACGAGGTAAGGGTGCCTGTCACCACCCGTAGACCACCTTCTGCTGCCACCACTCCATCAGTGCCCCAAAGGAGACCCCCGGTTGCTGTGAATAGCCGCGCCGAGCCCACCGGACCGCTTGAGGCGGCGGTAACCACGCCATTCCATCCCACAATCCTTATGCCGGGACCGGTACGGTCCACCCAAGGGTTTACCCCTAGGCCCATGGGGCCAATACCTATTAGGGGCCCCTTCACCCTACAGCTGCCCCCCAATACAGTTATGTGGGCCCATCCTCCTGTAGAGGACTACTACAGGCCGTACTTGCCAGCAGAGCCAAGTGGTTATGATATGCCACTGTGAATCAGCCTGCTAGGCCTTTGATTTATTTCACTGCAGAAGTTTGATGTTAACCCTTCCAGGACAGGAGTCCTATGTTTCTGGTCCTTTGTTGCGGCTGCCAGTTTGTCCACGGCTCAGTGGTAGGTGTTGACCACTGAAATCACAAAGTCAGCAAGGCCACGTTTGTTTCCAGGACCTCCTGCCTGCTTTTGCTACCCCACGCCAAGTTGTGCCTGTTCCTTTAGTTGCACCTTTTACTCTTCACCCCCTTTTCAGGTTGATCAGGGGTATTACAGCACTTGCCTTTGCTGTCCTTTTATTGTGCAACTTCATACTAAGGAACCGTGCCCGGAGACAGACTCAAAAGTACCTGAGCCTCTGAGATTTTTGCTCTTTTAAAAAGGAAATGTGCCCAGAGATGGACTCCACCGCATGAGAGCCTCTGTGATTTAATAGAAAAATAACCTGGGTACGGACTCATGTTTGTTCTTTGAGCCTCCAAGAACTTTTATACTGTTTTATCTATTTTGCTGTTCTATTATGGACTTATTCATTGTCATGGACTATCCTGGTTATAATGTTACGCTGTGCCAGGTCAGCGCCCCAGTTCCATTCACTATCCTGAGAGAAGAGAACGACGCCCCTTGTCACTACCCTTCACCTTTGCCAATTGGACCTGATGTAAATGTAAATGCAGATGAATTACATGTATGTATGCCTGCATGTCTCTATTTTCTATTTCAGGTAGAGATTCCAGTTGGGCGACCCATGATGGAGTACGAGGTCGTACTCAGCTTAAAGCAGTGGGGTATGTAGTGTACGGGGACTGTAATACCCGTCCCTACCAAAGTGTCACTTGGTGTGCTGTCGTCCCTCCTTAGTTATGGAGAAGTTGGTATATGTCAGTTTTATAAAATGTCATGTAATGCAATGCTATGTGTTTCCCTGTTACTATGACACTTGCATGTACAGGCCTGCTAGGGGTGTCATTCCAGCTTCTAGTCACTAGAGGGAGCTAGGGAGCCCTAGTCTATATAAGGCCCAGTCAGGGAAGGGAAAGGGAGACGGAGTCTAGTGTCTGTAATCTACAGTTGGCGATTAGACAATGTCAGAAACAAGTCCAGGCCTGAAGCCTGCTGTCCAGGAGAAGGTTCCCTCCTGAATTCCCATATGCAGAAACAGGAATATCTTCGCTAAAGAGCCTGAGGAAGCAGCTGAGAGAGACCGAGGCAAAGTGCAGAGAAGCAAGAGGTACTAAAAATAACAGAGGAGGTACTTTCTAAAGCTATAGCCAAGGATATAAAGCCAGAACTAGGTTATTGGGCCTTGGTGAAGAATTGCTATATTCCAGGATCAGACAGAAATAGAGTGCAAGCTCCTGTACTGCAAGTCCTGTGTTCAACACTCTGTAATCACCTTGCTAAATCTGTAATTGCCTGCATCAACCGTATTGCAAAATCGACTGTATGCCAAGGAACTGCGATTCCAATATTGTCTCTGCATGAAAACTACTAAAGTTGGAGTTCTGTTTTAATACCACGTGTTCCTCAATTTATTCCTGCTATCCGCAAACGGCGTGCCACCGTTTAATTGGCACTGGCGTCACGAACAATTTCTACCATCACCTGCTTATGCAGAGAGTCAGCCGTCTCAGGTTAGTGTCATTGCACTACTACACCCAGAAACTCTATTACACACAACTTGAGTACGCTGCACCTCTCTTTTGGCGTCACGAACAGGATACGCACGCTTTCTAGTGCAAGAAGCGTGAACTTTGTGCCTTATACAGTTGCCCTGTGACCAAAGTGACAATTTGCCTGTTTTATTCAAGTGGACTTTGTGGACTGAAAATCATACCCAAAGTGTACCCAAAACTTCTAAAAAGCGCTGTGCAGTGTTGCGCTACCCAGAGAAAGAAAATCGCCGCATTGGAGTGTGGTTTTGTGGACTTTTTACAATCCTGCTTGCTGTCAGTGAATAGACAGCGTTTATACCCAAAGATGGCTGCTGGGCTTGCTGAATTTACTGCTGCGTCACCTTCATCCCGAAAAGGCGGGAAAAATTGGCGCCTTTCCGAGAAAAGAGCGGGAAGGAGTTCAAGGTCAGGCGCCACTGCTTATCTGGACATTTGCATGTCTGCCAGCATGGACACCACCTTCCATATACTGGAATACCTGGGGGGCGGCCTCCCAGTGCAGTGGGAGGAGCTGGCTGCTGTAATTGACGCAACCCTCTCGCTCTCCTCAGAAGGATCGAGCATGTTGGAAAGTGAGCATCATTGTGCTGCAATGTCTACGCCTAAAATACCGCAAGTGCCTGATGTTGGTGTAGAGCCAGAGGAGGCTCCACCGGCCTACTCTCCGGGACCGGAGACACCCGCCTGCCGCCCAAGTGAGAAAGAACCAGAGCCCTACTATGGCTCGTGGAGAGACTTTTTTCAGCCCTCGTTCAAGTGGTCATCACTTATGGCGGAGATCCGGGAGGCCGCTATAAAGCGGAATACGAAGACCAAAATCGTTTATGAAGAATTGACTAAAACAATCCATGAAAAGCATGCTAACACCCAACCCCGCCTGGAAAGGAGAAAGGGAGTGGTGCTGTCATTCGACAAAACCCGTGGCTACGGGTTCATCCAGGACTATCTAACTGGCAGAGACCTCTATGTGAATCGAAGGTCTGTCAAAAGAGACTACCTCCCTTCTTATCAGCACAGCCTCCGTGAGGGAGAGGAAGTGGAGTACACCCCTGCCGAGAGCCTGCGAGGCCCTTATGCCACTGCCGTGACCCGTCCCAAACGAGCACCTGAGGACTGGGAGGCAGAAGAAGGAGAAGACTACTCTGGCTGCGAGCGGGAACCTGAACGCTCTCCAGAGCCGGCCCATCACGCCTTTCAGGAGCGGAGCTCCTTCATTGGGCCTAACGTCTTCTGGCAGCCAACCGTGTTGGAGAAATGGGTGAGCCCCTATCCTTCCCCCGAGCTGCCTCGTCGGGAGAAGACCATACAAGATATGGAAAACTTGAAAGGACTTCATGCTACCTTGGAGAACATCCGGAGGGGTCGGAGACCAGACGCATCGCCAGAACCTGCAGAGGCCGAGTCCGCGCCATCAGTGACTGTACCTGCGCCGGCGGCGCCAGCAGATGACAGCGACTCCGACACAGAGAGCATCAGTGAGCAGATTGTCCGGCTGGAGGAGAAGTTGCGGGAGCTGCGCAAGATCGCGACCGCCAGGATCCAGACGCCGCCAAAGAAGGACGAGGTAAGGGTGCCTGTCACCACCCGTAGACCACCTTCTGCTGCCACCGCTCCATCAGTGCCCCAAAGGAGACCCCCGGTTGCTGTGAATAGCCGCGCCGAGCCCACCGGACCGCTTGAGGCGGCGGTAACCACGCCATTCCATCCCACAATCCTTATGCCGGGACCGGTACGGTCCACCCAAGGGTTTACCCCTAGGCCCATGGGGCCAATACCTATTAGGGGCCCCTTCACCCTACAGCTGCCCCCCAATACAGTTATGTGGGCCCATCCTCCTGTAGAGGACTACTACAGGCCGTACTTGCCAGCAGAGCCAAGTGGTTATGATATGCCACCGTGAGTCAGCCGTCTCAGGTTAGTGTCATTGCACTACTACACCCAGAAACTCTATTACACACAACTTGAGTACGCTGCACTTCCTCTTTCTCTTTCTCTCCAGTGTTTGGGAGATGGACAGCTGGGACATTGTGGAGATGCTTGGTGACAGACGTGGTGGCGTTGCTGCCACATCCTCTGTTTGCGGGGTGGCAGGTGCCACTGTCACTCCAGAGGGGGAGGAAGAGGCCGAGACTGGAGCAGAAGAGTGACCAAGAGATCTTGAGATCTTTGGTGGTTTTTGAGTTTTTTACTCCACTGCATCTTGTGTTTTGCATTTAGATGCCTGGTCATGCAGGTAGTGCTCAGGTTTAGAACATTTATGCCTCGCTTCAGGCTCTGATTGCACAGCATGCAAACCACTTGAATTTTGTCGTAAGCACATTGTCTGAAGACCTGCCACGCCAGGGAACGCCTTGGTGTGCTCAGTCCCTGGGTGCGGTAAGCAGTAGCCGGTGTACTGGCTAGGGGATGGCCACTCTGCTTTTTCACACTGCTCCCTCTTTTTGCTGTGCGGCTTGTGCTGTGTGACCACTACCTCTTCCTCCGAACTGCACACGTCATGACCTTGATTCCATGTGGGGTCTAGGACCCTTCACATAATCTTCCACCCACTCTTCATAATTGCCCTCCTTGCACACTGCAGAAAGCCGCAGCAGTTGGCACCTGTGTTTCGTCTTTAGAGATGTGCTGCTGTGGTCCTCCCATGTCCACATCCTGAAACATAAGTGGTTGGGGATCAGTGCACTCAATCTCTTCCACTTCTGGAGCAGGGCTATGTGAACGGCCCTCGGAAACTCTGCCAACAGAGTCATCAAAAAGTAAGAGACTGCTGCATGACTTGGGGCTCAGACTGTTTGGCTGATTTGCAAAGGGGTGAGGTGAAAGACAGATGCCCATGGGTTCCAGGTGCCAGTTCTGCGCTTTCAACAGGGGACAGGGTGGGAGAAAATGTGAAGGAACTGGAGGCACTGTCAGCCACCCAATCTACAACCGCCTCTACTTGTTCTGGCCTCACCATTCGTACACCGGTATTTGGGCCTACAAAATAACGCTGAACGTTCTGTCGCCTACGTGTGTAACGGATCTCCTGGCACCCTGACTGGGTACCTCCGTTGATGGATGCTCCCAGTGCCTCCCGAGGACTCCAAGCAGTCCGCCCGACACCGATGCTACCTCAGGAACAAGGAACAGGAACAGCTCTTACAAGAGCTAGGGGTTATAGCCAGGGGAGTATAGCAATCCCCACACACATGAGACGAGGCTCTATGTTGAATGTAAAACAGGAACTCTTTAATGGGTTATTTTTCAGCCTTTTATGCAGGTCTCCTAGCAAGGGACACTCCCCCTGGGCCCTTGTATAAGACTGTGACAGTTTATATTTTAGCTAATCACATGCATTTACAGTATTGAAACCTTCCCAGCAATTGTACACAAAACCCCCTTCCCTCTGTCTGTAACGCAATCAACAAAATACAATGAGCATTGTCTTTGACGCAATCAACAAAATACAATGGGCATTGTCTTTGACGCAATCAACAAAATACAATTACCAAAACACATTTATACATCCATGGATAGCTCTGATCTGGGTGAACAACATATCCAAAAATCACCCAGATCCGAGCAGGGGTTCCTGAATTCCATAGAAGTCACATGGCTTTCCTGCCCAAAACAGTTCAACAGATTTAAGCTGTGCCGCCGGTCTGTCTTCTCCTTCCTCAAAGTTAGTATATGGGCCATAATCCTGAGGCAAGAGGCTGGCAAACAGGCCCCTCCAAAACACAGTGGCGAGGTTATTTTCGCCACAACGTGCACCTGAGGAAGGTGTTTCATTTGGGCGTGTAGATGGCACAGATAGACCATGTCCTCTCCCTGCAAGAGGAGCTCCACCAACCCCAGCAGCACCACGACCAGGGCCACGTTCCTTATTTGATGCTCTCCTCATTCCTTGAGGTCACCCACTGAACTAACAGACAGATTAACTATATTATTTTCCCTGTCACGGATGCAGTGCAGGTGTACTTTACGCAATAAATGGATATATGACACGCACCTAACAGACGGATTAACTATATCAATTTCCCTGCCACGTATGCAGTGCAGGTGTGCTTCACACAGTAAATGGGTATGTGATGTGCACCTAACTAACAGACGGATTAACTATATTATTTTTCCTGTCACGTATGCAGTGCAGGTGTGCTTCACGCAATAAATGGGTATATGACGTGCACCTAACTAACAGACATATTAACTACATCAATTTCCCTGTCGCTTATGCAGTACAGGTGTACTTCACACAATAAATTGGTATATGACGTCCACCTAACTAAGGGTCCATTCACACGTCCATAGTGTATTGCGGATCCGCAAATTGCAGATCCGCAATACACCTGACCGGCACCCCCATAGAACTGCCTATTCTTGTCTGCAATAGGATATGTTCTATTTTTTTCCGGAGCTGCAGACCGGAAGATCGGGGGCGCGCTCTGGAAATGCAGATATGGACAGCACACTGTGTGCTGTTCGCATCCATTCCTGCCCCATAGAGAATGAATGGGTCCGCAAATTGCGGAACGGATGCGGACCCATTCTGCGGACGTGTGAATGGACCCTAACAGATGGATTAACTATATTATTTTCCCTGTCACGTATGCAGTGCAGGTGTACTTCACGCAATAAATGGGTATATGACGTGCACCTAACTAACAGACGGATTAACTATATTTGTGTGTCAGGGGTACAAAGTACAATGTTGCATTGCACCCACAAAAAAAAAAATCACTGTAGGTCACCCACAGAATTAACAGCCAGATTTATGATTATCTTTCTGTGTCAGGGGTGCAAAGGTGTATTGCACCCACCAAAAACCATTAGTAGGCATGGCTATGGTGGCTTCTAAGGGCACACAGCTTAAAAGCTTGTTGATTGGCTGCCCTGCAGCCTTTCAACAAGCTTTATTAAATTCCCGAGCACCGAACTCAAACCCAAACTTTTCTGGCAAAGTTCGGGTTCAGGTCCGGGTACCAAAAATTAAAAAGTTCGGTAAAGAGAACCTGTCATCAACTTTATCACCTTTGGGACCTGCACCTACAAGGAGAACGGAGCCATGGAGAGAGTTGTGGCTGGAGGTTTCCCGGGGTCCGTCCACCACCAGGTGTAGCTCCCTGCCTCTCACATTGAAGTGAATGGAAGCGCACTGAAGTAAATGGAAGCGCGGCCACCGCTCCCATTCATATCTATGGGGCCAACGTAAATAGCCGAGCTGGCTCGGCAATTTTTGGTGGCCCCATAGAAATGATTGGAGGGTGGCTGCGTATGCGCAGTGCGCCCTCCTCAACTTTCTCTGCTCTTTTCTACATGTAGGTGCCGGTCCCAGAGGTGGGACCTGCACCTATCAGGCAATGGGGGCATATCCTAGCGATATACCCCCATTGTTTAAGATGGGATAACCCCTTTAAGCTGATATTTCCTGTTTCTGCTGTTCACTTTTTAGCTTTACCGTGTAGACTTGAACATGGTTTTCATAAGGCAGAGAATTTAATGACAGTTCTATTGTACTGCTGGAGGCCCAAAACAACACTACACACAGTGAAAGAATCCCTCTTGCTATGCCCTGGTCTCTATGGGAGAGGGCAGTGGTCTAAGTCTAAGCATAAGGTTTCTTATGCTGCCAAAGGTTCATGATAATGAGTAAGCTTAAGAAGATTTAGACCTGAAAATGTACTTTGGCATCTATTTTAATAATTTGTGGATCTCAATAAGCAATTGGGTGTTCAGTCCTGTAGGAGCGATGAGCCTTTAGGAGCAACAAAGTTGTTTCCATTAATCCTAGAAACTCATCTCTCTCTCTCTGCAACTCTTCCCTTTTATTGACTTTATGAGAAGTGAGGTCCAGGTGTAATCAAGTTAACACTACCTGTCCTTGTCAATCAAAGTGGAGAAGATGCGCCAGTTGCAGAGAGAGCAGATTCTCTAGGTGTAACGAAAACTTCATTTTTCTCAGCAATGTGGGCACATATGAACATGGGACCAACACAGATGCCTTCAGCTGTCAAATGCACATGTAACAGGTCAGCGAGGTACAAATCTGGTGACAGATGCCCTTTAAGGGGACACCATCATAGATGACACTGTTATTGAGCAAATGAGGTTGGCAGTGCTATGGGAGCAATGTGTTTGGCATTTGTGTCTGTGTGTGAGGATGCTCAGGTTTGCTTATCCATGGCAATACTCCAGACCTTGACAAAATTCTACATATGGCAACACCTGTCAGCATTAATTACATCTAATTCACAAGATTTCACTCTTGCCTTCTTTTGGGTTGATACATCAAAAACGTTAATACATTTTTTTGTAAAGACTCAGTTTTGAACCCTAAAACTGCTTACAGCACTATTTAGGTGATTGGGAGAGCAGTGTAGGTGTATCTACAGCGATGGTCGTGCAAGTTGCATGACTGCAACGTTTTCTTCTCTTTGGCTCCTTGATGCAAGTGTCCAGGAGGCAGTCCATTCATGTTCAGAACCCTAGGCTTTCTGCAGTAAATTCTTCCAAGACCCTCCCCTCTGCTCCAAGTGACAGCTATATTAGTACTCTGAATGCCTGCTAGAGCTGTCACTCAGAAAAGAGTGGAATTGCTGGGAACCGTTCAGAGTGGAGATTGCTGAAAGTGAAGGGACTGTCACCTGGAGGTAGAGCACTAGAGGGATATAAACTTTGATTTCTTTGTCATGCAACTTGGATGCCCATCACTGTAAGTATGTCTATACTGCTCTCCCTGTCATTTGAGAGCTCAAAAGCTGACAAACTCCCTTTTCAATATAGCACTTAAGAAATTAATAGTCTACAGGAGACAGTATAATGCAACGATTCTGTATGATTTTGACATCCACAGTCCATTAGTCTATAGTACTAGTCTAAACAAAGATAATTTAATACAATGTGCGATAAGAGCCACAGGAGTAAATGACCTGACTTCCCATAGCCTTTTATATTCGCTATGAAGAAGGGGACAGGGGTAGCTTAAATACTAATGGAGTTCATGTTGTACTAAACAGAAACCCCTCTTGACTATGGCTGGTTTAGATTTACATAATCTAAGTGCTGCTCTAGAGGGCACTAAAATGTTCACGATCACTTAAACATTTATGAGAATGGCACACAAGGACCCTGATGGCTGTTCTAAAGAATAAAACCTGAATTCATGAACTGTCCTTAAAGTACATTGAAAGATTGGTAAGGGGGGAGATGAAGTGTGGAAGTGAGTTCTCAGCAGGCATTGCAAATTGTGAGCTAAATATAAAAAGAGTGACAGCAGTTTACTACGCTTGCCTTTAGCACAGGATGTGTAGTGAATGATCCCAGCGGAAAAAAAACAAGCAGGTCGTAGTTATCAGTATTCTGTGCAACTCAGAGAGACTCATTGAACTACAAGAAATCACTGCAAAAAGTAACAATGATCTACACCATCTAACCTATCTAATATATAATATCTGTCTATCTATCCATTATGTCACATCTGACTGGCACACTGATGCAGTAGCTGACCACAGCACTAGTAGTGACTGCAGCATCTAAGTGGTTTCACAGAGAGAGAAGACAGCCTCTATACACCCATTGACCCTCCTGCAGCATGATCTGACTTGTTGCTATGGTATTTAAAGGTCTAACAATGGCTTCCAGGTTTGCAGTGTTCCCTAGCCCATTAGGCTTTAGTATCTTAGGCTTGTTTCACATTTGCCGATCCAGCAGATTGTTCCAGCTGGATGCAGCCTACCAGATCCAGATGCAACCGAAATGCTGTCCGGCCCTATTAACTATTATGGGGTTCGGCAGTGATCCAGCCGCAATCAGGGAAATATACAGAGAATTGGGCGGACAAATACCACTGCACGCATTCTATGCTGGACAGCCCGCCGGCAGTGTGAAACAAGCCTAATAGGCTGATTATCAATTTAACACTGACAATCATAATCAATAAAGAAGTTTTCTAGTGTATTTGAATAGAAAAAAAAGTAAAAAATAAAAAATCCTTACCCAATGGTCCACATTTGATGCACTTACATTATTTGCATAAATTGTGCCCAAAAAGTGGCAGCATTTTGCACCAAAATTACACCACAATTTTGGCATAAAATTCTGTGTTAAACAATGCCATCCAATGGACCACAGTGTCTCTCACTACACCAGATTTATCATCCAGCCTGAGCCACTGTGATAAATCCGGTGCAGGTCTAAACAGCCTTTCTATGGGAGTAATGTATCAGGTGTGCTAAGGAATATGCTGGCGCTATGTAAATGAAGATTATTATTACTTGAAGTGAAGTGATTTTGCCTGTTTTATCGGTGAAATAGGCATTTGCACCAAATGTATCATGTATTTGTGTTTTAGGGCAGTTTATGCTAAACTTGGTAGTTTGCATTTATTAAGGGGCGGCCAGATGTTTTGTGGACGGGACTATATTTAGAGCCAGATTTATCACTGTAACTCTTTGCAAACTGATGGAACCATTGAAATAAATATTCGAGTTCAGACTGAACAATCCATAGACAACTTGTGCAACAAATGAGCTGCAGAATTTTCTTAAATTTTTTTGTTGCAAATATTGACTTGACATGTCAAACCAAGCAGACATTACAAAAAATTTGCAAAAAGTCACATTTTCATACATCACCCACTTAAATTATGCTATCTGTAGGCTTAATAAATCTGTCCCAATGTTTTCCTTAAAAAAAAAAAAGAATAAAAAGAATAAAGACTGTCATTGGGTTTGCCAAATTTGTAACGACTCATGCTATAACAGTAGCTTAACTCATTATTTATCCCACATGTTAAATGCTAAAATTTTATGAAACTACACCACCAGAATTGCTGTGTTCTGTTCATCCCACCTCCCAAAAACAGTAGTAAGGGTATGAAACCTCACTGCTCGTCAAATCCAGAAAGAATCTCGGCCGCAGTTTGGCTAAAAGCAATGGCCTGATGTAGTCAATCACTGATGAAATAGGCAGATTCCACCCTCCTCTCTGTTTCCACATCCTATACACTACCAGAAAAGAGGAGCGCAAATAGTGAAGCACCGCAGATAAGAAGCAAACCTCCAGCATTTATTATACTTACAAAATCCTTAAAAATCAACAGCATATCATGAATAAAAGCGGTCTCCCGTCTCTTGCCCAACCTATGTGTTACCTTCGCTTCTTCAGGGGCATATGGGGCCTAGGTTGGGCAAGAGACGGGAGACCACTTTTATTCATGATATGCTGTTGATTTTTAAGGATTTTGTAAGTATAATAAATGCTGGAGGTTTGCTTCTTATCTGCGGTGCTTTACAATTTCGCTCCTCTTTTCCGGTAGTCTATAGGACGTGGGAACAGAAAGGAGGGGGGGGGAATCTGCCCATTTAAAATTAATTTCTGGATTTGAAGAGCGTCTTTGTCTAACATTTGGTGTGAATTGGACCTAACTCACCCTGAGACCTGCAGCACTCACAGTAGGAACTACAATTGGGAATTTGACTGTGTTTTTCTAGTAGTAAGGCCTCCTGCACACGACAGTTGTGTGCACCCGTGGCCGTTGTGCCGTTTTCCGTTTTTTTTCACGGACCCATTGACTTTCAATGGGTCAGTGGAAAAAACGGAAAATGCACCGTTTTGCAGTCGCATCCGAGATCCGTGTTTCCTGGCCGTGAAAAAAATATGACCTGTCCTATTTTTTTCACGGCCAACGGTTCACGGACCCATTCAAGTCAATGGGTCCGTGAAAGAACACGGATGCACACAAGATTGGCATCCGTGTCCGTGATCCGTGGCCGTAGGTTACTTTTTATACAGACGGATCCGGAGATCCGTCTGCATAAAAGCTTTTTCATAGCTGAGTTTTCACTTCGTGAAAACTCAGAACCGACAGTATATTCTAACACAGAGGCGTCCCCATGGTGATGGGGACGCTTCTAGTTAGAATACACTACAAACTGTGTACAAGACTGCCCCCTGCTGCCTGGCAGCACCCGATCTCTTACAGGGGGCCGTGATCAGCACAATTAACCCCTTCAGGTGCGGCACCTGAAGGGGTTAATTGTACTATCATATCCCCCTGTAAGAGATCAGGGCTGCCAGGCAGCAGGGGGCAGACCCTCCCCCCCTCCCCAGTTTGAATATCATTGGTGGCCAGTGCGGCCCCCCCCCTCTATTGTAATAATAGGTTGGTGGCCAGTGCGGCCCCCCCCCCTCTATTGTAATTATTCGTTGGTGGCACAGTGTGCGCCCCCCCCTCCCTCCCTCCCTCTATTGTAATAATTTGTTGGTGGCACAGTGTGCGCCCCCCATCGGCCCCCCCTCCCTCTATAGCATTAGCAACATTGGTGGCCAGTGTGCGGCCTCCCAACCCCCCCCCCCATCATTGGTGGCAGCGGAGTTCCGATCGGAGTCCCAGTTTAATCGCTGGGGCTCCGATCGGTAACCATGGCAACCAGGACGCTACTACAGTCCTGGTTGCCATGGTTACTTAGCAATAGTACAATAGTAGAAGATTCATACTTACCTGCTGGTGGCTGCTGCGATGTTCGTGTCCGGCCGGGAGCTCCACCTACTGGTAAGTGACAGGTCTGTGCGGCGCATTGCTAAATGAACTGTCACTTACCAGAAGGAGGAGCTCCCGGCCGGACACAGACATCGCAGCTCCCAGGTAAGTATGAATCTTTTACTATTGTACTATTGCTAGTAACCCGCTGCCACCAATGATCTGGGGGGGGGGGGGGTTAGATGGGAGGCCGCACACTGGCCACCAATGTAATGTTGTTAATGCTATAGAGGGAGGGGGGCCGATGGGGGGCGCACACTGTGCCACAAACGATTTATTACAATAGAGGGAGGAAGGGGGGGGGCGCACACTGTGCCACCAACGAATTATTACAATAGAGGGAGGAAGGGGGGGCGCACACTGTGCCACCAACGAATTATTACAATAGAGGGAGGAAGGGGGGGGGGCCGCACTGGCCACCAATGCGGCACCTGAGGGGTTAATTGTGCTGATCACGGCCCCCTGTAAGAGATCGGATGCTGCTAGGCAGCAGGGGGCAGTCATGTACACAGTTTGTAGTATATTCTAACTAGAAGCGTCCCCATCACCATGGGAACGCCTCTGTGTTAGAATATACTGTCGGAAATGAGGTTTCACAATCTAACTCATATCCGACAGTATATTCTAACATAGAGGCGTTCCCATGGTGATGGGGACGCTTCAAGTTAAAATATACCATCGGATTGGAGAAAACTCCGATCCGATGGTATAAAAGGGACTCCAGACTTTACATTGAAAGTCAATAGGGACGGATCCGTTTGAAATGGCACCATATTGTGTCAACGTCAAACGGATCCGTCCCCATTGACTTGCATTGTAATTCAGGACGGATCCGTTTGGCTCCGCACGGCCAGGCGGACACCAAAACGACTTTTTTTTCATGTCCGTGGATCCACCAAAAATCAAGGAAGACCCACGGACGAAAAAACGGTCACGGATCACGGAAAAACGGGACCCGTTTTTGCGGACTGCAAAAAAATACGTTCGTGTGCAGGAGGCCTATGGGTATGCTCACATCTGCGGCAGGTAAATCTGATAATTATTCCGGCAGAGGAGCGGACTACCGAAGTTACTGTATCCAGCATAGGTGGACACCACCAGTCACTGCTGGATCCCCATTTACTATAATGGGATCTTGCAAGTTTCCAGCATAAATACAAGCATTCTGCCAGAAAAATACAGCTTCTGTTTTTCTGCCAGAAACCCACCAGATCCCAGACGCCATTATAGTAAAAGGGAATCCAGCTGTGTCACTACCCTAAAATGAAGCAAAAAGTCCTATAAACTCAAAAATTGCAGCAATGTAAACTATTCAGATATACATTTATTTTTTGTGTTTATTCACTTATAGTATTTTTTAGGAGCCTGATTACCATTTTGAGCAAAACTAAATGAAACTTTTACCTTTGAAATATACTGGCGAATTTCGATTTTATTGTACTTTAGCAAATTGGATGTTTCAGGTGAAACTCAAAAAATTTGAATATTGTGCAAAGTTCATTAATTTCAGTAATCCAACTTAAAAGGTGAAACTAATACATGAGATAGACTCATTACATGCAAAGCGAGATATTTCAAGCCTTTATTTGTTAAAATTTGGATGATTATGGCTTATAGCTTATGAAACCCCAAAGTCACAATTTTGAGGTACCCTTTGCTCAGGGGGTATGGATTAATTAGCTGTCTAGAGTGTGACACTTTGAGCCTAGAATATTGAATCTTTTCACAAAATTCTAATTTTAACCTGCTTTAATGCAATTCCTTTTAATTTGAATTACTTAAATAAATGGACTTTTGCACGATATTGTAATTTTTCGAGTTTTACCTGTATATTGTTATATTCCCCACTAATATGCATTTCCATCAGGTAAATTCTAATGAGCAGGAAATTCAGACTATTGATATTCTTTCCGTTGCAGTTTGCACAGGTTGGAGGCTTTCCCTAAAGGGAGTCAAGAAAAATAATGATGTTCTTCAACTTGCATAATACATACACATTTGAAAGTGGTGACTCTGCATGCGATTTATAGCTCAGCTAGTAATTTTTTAGGATGTATTCAATATTAATGATCATTGGGACCGATCCTGAATTTTCTTCTCCTAAGTGTGCAGAGTGTACCACTTTGTTGCTCCTGTTAAACAGCCAGACTGCCATAAAGAATCGGCGAGCGCAATCAGATAACTTGATTAAACACACACAATGGCATACAGATAGATTGTAAGTCAATATCTGCAAAACCAGTGCAGATCCCACAGCATTTAATGCTGAGCTAAGACCTTGTTACCAACCTACACAATCAATGAAGCAAATCAATCCACTCGAATTAAATTAATATCTTACAGTAATAATATGTTAATGCCATGTGCTTGTGAACAGTGGTATTGTTTGGTACAATCAAATAGTCTCTAGAGAAATAGCATAAACTAACAATTAGAAGAAATAGACAATGATGGTGAGGCTTTCCTTCACCCAGGGTCAAGATCCAATTCACTGCATTATCCCTGCATCTAAATAACTAAGGAACAGAAGTTTGTTGGTTGTCTCCATGCACCCAGCACATGTTCATACGCCCCCCCTCAAGCTACACCAAGATGATATGCTATATACATTTGATTTTTAGCAATATAAAAATCAAATGTTCAAGGCTTTGTGGACATCAGATTCCTTTCGTACATTTAGCATTAGTGATGGACGAACATCTGCCGGGACGGTTCGCGAACACGATCAAACCACAAGTTTGCGGGGGGGGGGGGGGGGGGGGGGGTCCTATTCATTTTAATGGCAGGCGAACCTGAAAAACCTTCAGCTCATATTTGCAGCCAAGAAATTATTACTAGAAGTGCACAAATAGTCCCACAACATGGACAGTGACATACCAGATTTATTATTTGAATTTGCGATCTCCATTCATTATTTTTTTCAATGCAAAATATCGGCAATATAATTTTCGAGTACGCGCATGCGCAAATGCACTATACAGTACCCAAATGCACTATAAAGAAAGTATATTGGTATATAACACCCCGCTTCAATGAGTTTTTTTGGGGGGCGACTGTTATATCCCACCAGTAGAAATTATTTGTTCCAATAACGCTTGTCCCTCTATATACCTGCAGTATCGCAGCAGAACCGCACACAACTGCCGCACAATACAAATGCACTATAATATACTTTCTAACATAGAAAGTATATTATAACATTGTACAAGGAAGGCAACCCATTAGAATATACATAAAGATAAAACGTAACCTGTAATAATGTTACTATGAGGGTCCATTCACACGTCTGTAAGTGTTTTGTGGATCCGCAAAACACACGGACACCAGCAATGTGCATTCCGCAATTTGCGGACCGCACATGGCCGGCACTATAATAGAAAATGCCTAATCTTTTCTGCAATTGCGGACAAGAATAGGACATGTTCTATTTTTTTGCGGAAACGGAAGCATGGATGCGGAAGTGCGGATCCGCAAATGCGGATGCGGACAGCACATTTCGACCCCATTGAAAATGAATGGGTCTACACCCGTTCCGCAAAATTGCGGAACGGATGCAGACCCATTTTGCAGACGTGTGAAAGGAAAAGATATCCCTCAAAATGTAAATAAATTAAATTATTAAAGTTAAGCAATAATCATAGATGTGGTAGGCTGCAAAGAAAAAGGGGGTCAGTCAGCACATCCCAAAGCGCAGGGGCATGTTGCTATGGCTGAGAACAAGACTGTTAAACAAAACATGCAATGCAACAGCTCACTGCAAACCAAATAAACTACAAAATTGCATCATAATTGCAAATGCTATACTAATAAGTTAGAGATGCTTGGCAAATCGTTTTGTACAAAATTATTTGAGCCCGTCTGCCGCACGTCAAGGCGATCTCTAGTTAGACGGGTTCCTAACACTAAATTTTACCTGTTATGTGCCATGACGGCTATCATATAATTCAGAAAGTGCAGGTTCCACATGCATGCTGGATCCGCCTGAATTTCTGTAATTTTTGGTGCCAAAATGGCCTCCATGATATCCATGGAAAGCAGTTACCAGCATGCCGGGCCCACTCCACACCACCCCTGGCGCCAAAAGGTCACCAAGGAATGCAATGAGAGTCCACACACTATCTCTCTCCTGTTGCCATATGGCTTTACTGAGTGAGGGAGAGCAGGCCAAGCTATATACTCACACTGATTAAAATCAGCCAATGGGGCAGACGAGCTGGTCAGGAGTGCACGACTAAGGAGGCAGCCACACCTCCAGCACAAGCTGCAAAGAAAAAGGTGGTCAGTCTGCACATCCCAAAGCGCAGGGGCACGTTGCTATGGCTGAGAACAAGACTGTTAAACAAAACATGCAATGCAACAGCTCACTGCAAACCAAATAAACTACAAAATTGCATCATAATTGCAAATGCTATACTAATAAGTTAGAGATGCTTGGCATAGATGTGGTAGGCAATAACAAGTGCTCAGCGGCACCAAATTAAAAACCATATGTCCTACCACAATCCGGGGGGCTCCAGTGCACATCCATGAATCCCGGAGGGAAAGCAAAAAACATCTACCCCTGGGCTAGATGATGATGTGGTATTGAAGGACAGGGTGGGCAAAGAACTGTCCCTGATATTGCCCTACAGGGGGGTGCCCTGATAGCCTAACCATAGACCACCCGCCCTGATAAGAGCGACCCCGTACGGAACCTTACCCTATATAAAAATGGCCCTAGTAAGCCCCTAGCCCCTAGGCCCCTGACTTCCAGGTGATCACTATATAGATCTATGTGTTTTTGACTCATTAAAAAAGTATATTGTAAGTATATCACACCCCTCTGTGTATCACACCTATCGATAGCACACTATCACGACCAGCGTGCCGATCACATACGTGACGCAAAGGGAGGTCCAAGGGAGAGGGAAAGGTGGTGACCCCTAACTCACCTTGAGGCTGGCACCTGACTGCCCTGACGTCCCTAGACGAGTTTCTCACCCGTACGCCAATCACGTGCCTAAACTCTGGCTTTCCCTAAGATGAGCCCTAAGTAGTGAATAGGGACACTAGTCTGCACCACTAACACTAAAGGAAAACACCAAGGAGAGGACAGACAATACAGACAAAACATTTAATCCCAGGTGGGTGAAAACAGCGGACAACAAAAGCCCAAAAGGGATCCGGAGGGTAACGCTCTGGAACGACAACCAGGAATCACAGCTACACAGCTCCAGTGGGTCAGTATAGAAGTCCAGGCAGGAAGCTCTATATCTGGCAACCAGAGAAGTGGAAGGGAGAATATAAGGAGGTTGGGAGTGACGGACAAGAAACAGCTGAGGAGAAGAAGCTACGGATCCCTGAGTGAGACAAAAAGGATTGCAAGGCAAACACCGAAAGCTATCATTAAGAAGCAGCGCGATCTTTAGACATAGAGAGCACAGCCACCTGCTGCGACTTCCTGACCCTGGGTATGACGGAGTCAGACGTGGCTCTTGACACCCTCGTGACAGTACCCCCCTCTCCACGAGGGGCCTCCGGACACTCAGGACCAGGTCTCTCAGGATGAGAGGCATGGAAAGCCTGAACTAACCTGTTAGCGTTTACCCCTGACGCTGGAACCCACATTCTTTCCTCGGGACCGTAACCCCTCCAATGCACCAGATATTGAAGAGAGCGGCTGACCCGACGAGAATCAACAATTTTGGATATTTGAAACTCCAGATTACCATCAACAATAACAGGAGGGGGTGGCAACGGTGACGGGTCTAGAGGTGGAACATACTTTTTGAGTAACGACTTATGGAAGACGTTATGGATTTTAAAAGTCTGAGGTAGTTCCAGGCGAAAAGCCACGGGGTTAATGATGGCTACTATTTTGTAAGGACCAATGAACCTAGGACCCAGTTTCCAAGAGAGAACCTTTAACTTAATATTCCTAGTAGATAACCATACATAGTCATTCACTCCTAGGTCCGGACCTGGCGACCGTTTCTTATCAGCCATGCATTTATATTTACCTCCCATATTTCTCAAGTTAGCTTGCACCTTCTGCCATACAGATGAAAGAGATCACGAAAACCGTTCCTCTTCGGGAACCCCTGATGACCCCCCTTCTTTAAAAGCACAGAATTGGGGATGAAAACCATATGCACCGAGAAATGGTGGCTTGCCAGTGGATTCCTGATGGCGATTATTTATAGCAAACTCAGCTAACGGTAAATATGATGACCACACCTCTTGGTTTTCAGACACAAAACACCTTAGGTATGTCTCAAGGTTTTGGTTGGTACGCTCAGTCTGTCCATTCGACTGAGGATGGAAAGCTGAGGAAAAGGACAAGTGTACCCCCAAACGGGAACAAAAAGCCTTCCAAAACTTTGAAATAAACTGGGTTCCTCGATCTGAAACATCGGAAGGGACCCTGTGAAGCTGCACGATTTCACTGATGAACACCTGAGCAAGAGTCTTAGCATTAGGTAGTGCGGGTAACGCAATAAAGTGTACCATTTTGCTAAACCTGTCTACTACTACCAAGATAACTGTTTTACCCGCAGACAAAGGTAAGTCAGTGATGAAATCCATTGATAGATGTGTCCATGGCCTATTGGGAATGAAAAGTGGCAATAAAGACCCTGCTGGACGTGTATGAGAGACTTTCGCGCGTGCACAAGTAGAACAAGTAGACACAAAATCCATTACATCCTGACGCAACCTTGGCCACCAAAAACGACGAGACAATAGCTCCAAGGTTGCTTTACTAACCGGGTGCCCAGCAAGTGCCAAATTATGATGTTCCTTTAATTATTCGAGATGCAGGTTTAACGGTACAAACAATTTCTCTAAAGGGCAAGAGACCGGGGCGTCCCGCTGGGCCTATAACACCTTCCCCTCCAGAACACAGTGTACAGCAGAGACAACCACTCCTCTTTGTAGAATGGGTACCGGATCACCCACATTACTCCCTCCAGGGAAACTACGAGATAATGCATCTGCCTTGGTATTTTTTGCCCCAGGACGATAGGTGATGAAAAAGTTAAACCTGGTAAAAAATAGCGACCACCTAGCTTGTCTAGGGGTGAGACGCTTAGCTGATTCAAGGTACAGAAGGTTTTTGTGGTCCGTAATCACCGTGATGGGGTGGATTGCCTCCTCTAAAAAGTGACGCCATTCTTCAAACGCTAGTTTAATAGCTAATTGCCAATATCATAGTTCTTCTCCGCTGCAGATAGTTTTTTAGAAAAGAAAGCGTAAGGACGCCATTTGCCAGGAGACGGACCCTGAGACAGTACAGCCCCCACTCCCACCTCTGACGCATCTACTTCAACAATAAAAGGCTGGGAGACATCAGGTTGGATTAGTACCGGTGCCGAGGTAAACCTCTCTTTTAGAGAGGAAAATGCAATGTTAGCGGCGTCAGACCATTTAGAAAAATCAGTCCCCTTCCTAGTCATGTCAGTAAGGGGTTTGACAATCACAGAATAATTTTTAATGAACTTTCTATAGAAATTTGCGAAACCCAAGAACCGTTGCAGTGCTTTAAGGTTCTCAGGAAGATCCCAATCTAAAATTGCCTGGACCTTCCTAGGATCCATACGGAAACCTGAAGCAGATAAAAGATATCCCAGGAACTGTATTTCCTGAACGGCGAAGACACACTTTTCAATTTTCGCATATAATTTATTTGTCCGTAGGACCTGCAGTACCTGTCTGACAAATTCCTCATGTATTTTCAGATCAGACGAATAAATTAAAATATCATCTAGGTATATCACCACAAACCTGCCGATAAGATGACTAAAAATGTCATTAACGAAATGTTGGAAGACAGCAGGAGCATTGGTCAGACCAAAAGGCATGCCTAGAATTTCATAATGCCCCTCAGGGGTGTTAAAAGCTGTCTTCCACTCATCCCCTTCCTTGATACGAATCAGATTGTAGGCCCCATCTAAGATCAAGTTTGGAGAACCACCTAGCACCCGCAATCTGATTAAACAGGTCAAGAATGAGAGGAAGAGGGTATGGGTCTCGGATGGTTTTCCGGTTTAGTTCGCGGAAATCTAGGCAAGGACGCAGGCCCACATCTTTCTTTTTAACAAAGAAAAACCCTGCAGCCACGGGTGATGAAGAGGGTCTGATGTGTCCCTTAGCCAGACTCTCAGAGATATAGGGCCAGATTTATCATTAGCTCAAGTCAGAATAATGGAGTGAAAAAGTCGCAAAAAATGCGCAAACGCTAAAACTGCGCACAAATTTGCGACTTTTTTCTGCTCTGCACTATGCTCGCCAGTTTTCTGAAAGTTGGTGTGTTTTCTTATGTAAATGAATTTCTAGACAGATTTACTATTGGGACTATTCAAAAAAATGTGCAATTTCACTCCAGTGAGGACCATGCTTATCTTATGAGACTTTTTAATATAACATGCGACTTTTTCGTAAAAACTTGCAACTTTTTCGTAAAGATGTGCGACTTTTGTAAAGCTGCTTACTGACGGATAAACTGCTACCGTCAAACCACATTTATTACAATCTTAAAGGGCCGATCATAAATCTGACTTGGCTAAAACTGACTTTAGCCATATGTGAAAGTGGAGTGAGCTGTCAGAGTAATGATAAATCTGGCCCATAATCTTTCATGGCTTGTCTCTCGGGACCCGAAAGATTATATAACCTGGTCTTGGGTAATTTTGCACCGGGAATAAGGTTAACCGGGCAATCATAAGGACGGTGAGGTGGTAACTTCTGACAACCCTTTTCAAAAAAAACGTCCTCAAAGTCCGAAACAAATGTAGGTAGAGTAGCTATGGAGGCGACTAAGCAATTGCTATTTAAGCAATTTTCTCTGCAATGCTCACTCCACTCCAATATCTCCCTGGCCTGCCAATCCACCACTGGATTGTGCGCTATCAACCAGGGAAGACCCAATACCACAGGAGTGGGAAGGCCCTCCAGAACGTAACATGAAAGACACTCGTTATGGTGGTCCCCTACCCGAAGGTGTAAGTTATGGACAATGTGAGTGAGGTTTCTCTGAGACAGAGGAGCAGAATCAATGGCGAATATGGGAATAGGTCTCTGTAGCGTACAGAGAGACAAACCCATAGTGCAGGCAAAATGGGCATCTATCAAATTTACCCCTGCTCCACTGTCTAGAAAGAAAGAAATAGTCTCCGTCTTAACACCAAAAACAACAACCGCTGGCAACACAAATTGAGATGTTCGTATGGAGGCAACGTATACCCCCCCCCCCCCCCCCCCCCCCCCCGGCTGACATCCTCCACACAGCCTGGGATTAGTAGTTTTCCAACGGTCTTTTTGTTTTTGAGTAAGGAAGGACAGACATTAATGAAATGACCCCTCCCCCCACAGAAAAAACAAACCCCACGCCTACGGTGCGCCTCAGGAGGACGGACCTAACGAGTAGTTCCTCCTAGCTGCATAGGCTCTTCTAGGTCCGTACAGACTAGCTGCTGCTTCAGAGGTGTTACCAATTGCTCAGGATTTTTTAATCTGTCCCTGAGACGTCTATCTATTCTGATAGAAAGGAACATAACAGCATCAAGGGAAAAGGGGGTCTCATACAACGCAAGCGCATTCTTAACCCTTTCGGATAACCCAGAGCAGAACTGACTCCTGAGAGCCGGGTCGTTCCACTGGGTATCCGTAGCCCACCTACGGAACTCTGAGCAATACTCCTCTGCTGGCTGATCTCCCTGTAGGAGTCTCCAAAACTTCGATTCTGCCAGGGTGACTCGGTCAGGGTCATCATATATGAGACCCAAGGCCCAAAAAATTCATCCACTGACCGGAGAGCCTGGGAATC
Organism: Bufo bufo; assembly: GCF_905171765.1. Lineage (NCBI taxonomy): Eukaryota > Metazoa > Chordata > Amphibia > Anura > Bufonidae > Bufo > Bufo bufo. Next base: position 376,273,297 of record NC_053394.1, on the reverse strand, counting down.
AGTGGGTAAAGAGAACTCCCAGGATTGTGGGTCCCCCTGAAGCAGGTAAGTAATAATCCCCACCCGCTGTTCTTGATTACCAGAGGAGTAAGGGCGCAGCTTAAAATATAACTTAAAGTAAAAAATATAACTTACAGGCCTCACGGAACGTCACAAATTTGTCCCTTCCCTTAGAAAATCTGTCAGGAAGAACAACCTTGGGTTCCGCAGCAACCTGGTTACCCATAGCAACCGCTGGGCATGCGGTCTGCTGCAATTGCTGCTGTTGCTGGAGGAGCGACGCCTTCAATCCTGCCACCTCCAAAGACAGGCCTTGAAGTTGCTTTGTCAAAGCAGCAATAGGATCCATAGTGGATTCTAAATAGGCAGAAAGAAAAAGTATATATATATATTTTTTTTCTAACTACCTACACAAAATAAGGGCCAGATATAATATCACGACCGGCGTGCCGATCACATACATGACGCAAAGGGAGGGAAAAGGGAAGGCCCTTTCCAAGGAAGAGGGAAAGGTGGTGACCCCTAACTCACCTTGAGGCTGGCACCTGACTGCCCTGACATCCCTAGACGGGTTTCTCACCCGTATGCTGATCACATGCCTAAACCCTGGCTTTCCCTAAGATGAGCCCTAAGTAGTGAATAGGGCGTTGGGGACACTAGTCCGCACCACTAACACTAAAGGAAAACACCAAGGAGAGGACAGACAATACAGACAAAACATATAATCCCAGGTGGGCAACAACAGCGGACAACAAAAGCCCAACAGGGATCCGGAGGGTAACGCTCTGGAACAACAACCAGGAATCACAGCTACACAGCTCCAGTGGGTCAGTATAGAAGTCCAGGCAGGAAGCTCTATATTTGGCAACCAGAGAAGTGGGAGGGAGAATATAAGGAGGTTGGGAGTGACGAACAAGAAACAGTTGAGGAGAAAAAGCTACAGATCCCTGAGTGAGACAAAAAGGATTGCAAGGCAAACCCAGAAAGCTACCATTAAGAAGCAGTGTGATCTTTAGACATAGAGCGCGCAGCCACCTGCTGCGACTTCCTGACCCCGGGTATGACGGAGTCAGACGTGGCTCTTGACACCCTCGTGACACACACCTATACCAGTCCTTAAAAGGACTTTTATGGCCCTATTAGCTAGCGTTTGGTGTCCCTAACAGCCTTTCCCTGCTCTACACAGCAACCTCTCCCTACTCTGGCAAAACACTAAATGTAAAATGGCAGCCAGATCAGGTTTATTTATAAGGTAGGGGGTATGTCCATGTGCTGAAACGTCTCAATTGGCTGTCCTGTACCACCTGATGGATGTGTCATGGGTCAAAGTTCTTCACAATGTAAAATAATATGGCGGGCGTGAATATCTCCATATGTTCGCATGTTCGGCGAATAGCGAAAAACGCAAAGTTCGCCGCGAAACGACCGCCGTGCGAACCGCAAGGCCATCTCTATTTTGCATATACCATAGGAGCACTATCATTAGCCTTAGGGTTGTATTATAATAAAAGATAGAGCAAAAGTTTGTTGGGAAGGAAGCGTTCCTTCCCAACAATCGCCTGCTCGTCAGTGAAGGAGACCACCGTATTTACTTGCAGCGATCATCTCCACAGTATGGGGAGGAGCAATAGCTAATGCCATCGCTCATCCCCATACAGAATCATGATCTACTGCCGGCAAACAAAGATATTTGTGGCAGCATGAAAGATGTGATTATCCGATGAACAAAAATTATGCTCTTTTATCGGGTAATCGGTGGCACCTTTACACGAACTCTTGTTAGTAATGATCTGGCCAATCTTCGTCCAGAATAATACAGCCCTTACAGTTGGCAATTTTTTTTTTTTACATTCATCCAGACAGTATGCATCAGCAAACCTTTTTTTTTTTCAATTGCACCTTCACAGCAACACCTTGATGTTTGTGCTCGGTCCTGCAGGTGAGCCTATTTAAGTATGCCAACTGCCCCTTTGTTTTGCTAAACGGTGAGAGTCCCAAGGACTGGACCACCACTGATCATACAGAGATGACCTATCATAAGGATACAACCATCAACATTAAAGATGACTCTTCCAGCTTACCTGACATGTCTACATTGGAAGATATCGTCTTCATAATATTAGAATTCTGGAGCTTCTTTTCTTAGAACTCTGTGTAATGCCACTTCTTTGTTAATAATTTGGCAGTGGGTTGTGGCCAGTTGGAGATGTGTCCTTGCTAAAGATAATCGGATTGATTCTAAGTGAATCAAATTCAACCCAGATTTTCAAAAACATTGTGCAAATTCCAAACCTAAATTTTTGACAATTCTATTTGGGGGAACTACTAAAAATGACCTCAGCCATTTTTAAGATCAGAAGACAGGAAAGATGAAGAAGGAGGATAACAAAACCGCAGACCATTTGTGTGTATGCACACCGGAAGACATTTGCCACCAGAAAGAAAACATTTTTATGACCATGTTTTTTCAAAGGTAAAACTCCTACAGGGCATTTTGTTTTTAAATAGGCTGTTTAGTACCGCCAGCAGCCACTTGTCTACCCATAGCCATATATGTCATTGACACTTAAAGATTGTAACAAGCCACTGCTCGCTCTATTCTGCTCTCACGACACTCCCTGATGTGACCACAATATCTGCTGGTTCCGCCGTTGATGATCCAGCCTCAAACGACCGCTCGTGTCGTTTTAATTCTCACAGAACTAACACCAGTCAGGCTGTATGTGAGTTCAAACTGACAAAATCTTTATTGAATGCATCACATATATTTATATTGACAGTTGGAACACCTCTTTCAATTGGTAAATTGTAAAACCCCCTCTGATTGGCTATGCAAATGAGGTAAGCAGGGATTAGTTCAAGAGCTTGGCTGGGAGGCAGAAGGGTATGGCCATTGTCACAGAGAGATTCAAACCATGACATTACCCCCCCTCCCGGGAAACAGCCACAGTGGGACCCTCACCAGGTTAACTCGAGGATGTTGGAAAAGTAGTCTTAAGATTCCAGGTCCGTTTGCCGGGATAATACATCCGCATTCCTGTTTTGAGGCCCTGGCTGATATTGTATGGTGAAATTGTAGGGTTGCAAAGCCAGGCTCCACCTTAGTAATCGGCCATTCTCTCCTGCCACCCGGTTTAGCCATATCAAGGGATTGTGGTCCGTCATGACAGTAAAAGAGCGTCCATACACGTAGGGCTGCAATTTCTTTAAAGCCCAGACTAAAGCCAAACATTATTTTTCCACGGCAGCATATCCAACTTCACGGGGTAACAACTTGCGGCTGAGATACGCCACCGGGTGCTCCTTCCCGTCGTCGCCAACTTGACTTAGTACGGCTCCCAGTCCGAACACGGAGGCGTCTGTATGTACGACAAAGCGTTTGTTAGGATCGGGTGCCGCCAGTATGGGAGCTTGTGTTAGGGTGGTTTTCAACTGTTGAAATGCTGTTTCGCACTCCAGGGACCACAGGACCTGTCTAGGGAGATTCTTTTTAGTCAGGTCCGTCAGTGGTTTGGCTATGTCCCTATAGTGAGGTACAAACTTTCTGTAGTACCCGGCTGTCCCTAAAAATGCAAGTACCTGGGCCTTAGTTCTGCGAACCAGCCAGTTTAGGATGGCCTCGATTTTTGCAGACTCCGGCCTCTGCTTCCCACATTCCACTCTATGTCCCAAATATTGTACCTCAGACATCCCGATATTACACTTGTCTGGCTTCAGGGTCAGGCCTGCAACTCTGATTCTGTCTAGCACTATGCCCAGGTGTCTGAAATGCTCCTCCCATGTCTAACTATAGATTGCGATGTCATCAAGATATGCGCATGCAAAATCCTGCAGACCACCGAGGAGTTGATCTATCATTCGTTGGAAGGTAGCCGGAGCATTTTTCATCCCGAATGGCATTACCCGGAACTGGTAAAGGCCAAACGGGGTGATGAAGGCTGACTTTGGAATGGCGTCCGCCTCCAGGGGAATTTGCCAGTAGCCCTTACACAGGTCAATAGTCGTCAGATAATGTCCCTGAGCTATTTTGTCCAACAATTCGTCCACTCGGGGCATGGGGTAGGCGTCTGTCACAGTACAGTCATTCAGTCGCCTATAGTCCACACAAAATCGGGTCGTGCCACCCCGTTTTGGGACTAATACTACAGGGGAAGCCCAGGGGCTTGCTGATGGTTCGATCACCCCTAACTCAAGCATCTCCCTAATCTCTGCTCTCATCCCTTCTTGCACAGCTCCGGGAATCCTATAGGCTGATTGTCTCAGGGGCTTCTGCCCGAGGGTCTCCACCTTGTGCACTGCCAAGTGAGTGTATCCAGGGAGTGTTGAGAACATCTCTTTCTGGTCCTGGAGTAATTTCCTGACCTGTTCTTGTTCCTGGGGTCCTAACTCATCTCCTAACTGAACATCTTCCACCCCCCCCCCAGAACGGTTACTGATTGCAGGAAGCTCCAGCATCAGCAGGTATTCAGAGTCCCCGGTGGCAGGAGCGCATATGGCGGCTACTGCCTCAGCCCTCTTGTGATAGGCCTTCATCATATTGATGTGGAATGTCCTCTTAATTCTTGTGTCTGCACAGCTGGCAACCACGTGGGTGGTGTCGCACAGCTGCTTTACCACCTGATAGGGGCCCTGCCAGGAGGCCTGTAATTTATTTTGCTTCAAGGGTTTTAGTACTAGGACCTTCTGTCCGACACAAAAAGTGTGATTCCGAGCAGATCGATCATACCAAACTTTCTGCTGACTCTGGGCTGATTGCATATTCTCATGGACTAGCTTGGTAAGTTCCTGCAGTCGATCCCTGAGTTCCAAGATGTAACTAAGGATGGGGAGGCCTTCCGGATCCTCTCTCCCTTCCCACTGGGCCCTCACTAAGTCTAAGGCTCCCCCTAACCCTTCGCCCATACAACAGCTCAAATGGTGAAAACCCTGTGGACTCTTGAGGTACCTCCCTGTAGGCGAACAGTAGGTGGGAAAGATATTTCTCCCAATCCTTCCTACTCTCCATGAACGCCTGAAGTAGCTGTTTTAGGGTCCCGTTAAATCTCTCGCACAGCCCGTTCGTTTGGGGGTGGTAGAGTGCGCTCTGGAGGGTTTTAATTCCACAGAGGCGCCAGAGCTGCCGGGTCAGCTCGGCAGTGAACTGATTTCCTTTATCAGACAAAATCTTCTGGGGAAATCCTACCCTTCTAAACACCCGCAGTAAGGCATCAGCTACCGTGTCAGCCTGGATATTGGATAGGGGAATAGCTTCCGGGTAGCGGGTGGCATAATCCACCCCTGTAAGAATATGCTTCTTCCCAGTGGCACTGGGGCGGGCCAGTGGGCCAATAATGTCTACTGCTATCCGGCTAAAGGGTTCCCTAATTATTGGCATGGGGTGCAGAGAGGCTTTTGGATGATCCCCCGCCTTTCCTACCCTCTGGCAAGTCTCACAGGTCCGGCAGTATTCTCGTACCTCTGCATGTAACCTAGGCCAGAAGAAAGCACGAGACAACTGACTCCGGGTCTTAGCTATCCCTAAATGTCCGGCCAAGGAAATATCGTGAGCCAGCCTCAATAGCTCCTGTCTGTACTTCTGGGGTTCGACTAGCTGTTTGTGGAAGCCCTCGTGCTTTCCGTTGCCCACCCCTTCAGTGTAACGATAAAGAAGCCCTCCCTCCCACTCTATTCTGTCTTCCCCTAACCCCCCTGGATCCTTGCCTGCCCTGTCCCGATAGCACGCTAAAGTAGGGTCTCTCCGGGTTTCTTGCCTAACTTCGGAAGGAGAATCCCAGGACATGGGGTTGTCAAGTCGGGGTAACATGGGAGGATTTGGTCTTACCTGGGTCCCCATAGGAGTGGAGTTGCCTTGTAGGTGGATTTGTTGTGGGGTGGTCACGGCCATGGCGGTCTCTGGTGCAAAGGAAGAAGTCAAATGCCCCAAGTCGTTCTCCAAAAGTACTTCCGCGGGTAACTCACGGAGTATCCCTACTCGCACTTGTCGCTTCCCTGAGCCCCAATCTAGGTGAACTCTGGCAGTGGATAAACGCAGCACCTTGCCCCCTGCTACCCTGACTGCCACAGTCTGGCCGATTCGGGTCGACTGAGGAACCATGTGAGGCTGAATAAGGGTAATCGTAGCCCCGGAATCACGAAGTCCCTGGGCCGGCTGCCCATTAACCCAGACCGCCTGACGATGGTGCTGCCAATTATCTTCAGCTGCGGCCTGGATGGGATCAGCCTCGAACAGCTCACCAAACTCTTCCTGAACATCTAGAGGGTTGGCCTCGTTCTGGAGGCAATAAGTCGCCGACCTGGATAACTGGGCAGTCTCTTGGTACCTCGGGGATCGGTTAGGGCAATAACGCTGCAGATGACCTGTCTGATTACATGTATAGCACTTAGGCCCGGTAGAAGGTTTTGATCGGGCTAAGGGTCTAGAGGCAGCCCACTGAGATACTGGTGTTGGGCTCGAGGTCGGTACACTGGGCCGCGGTAGTGGATAGCGCTGGCCTCCAATGGATCTCCGAGAGTCCAGATAATCATCGGCCAAAGTCGCTGCTTGCTGTAACGTCTGTGGCCACTTATCTCGCACCCAATCCCGTACTATCGGAGGGGTGTGGTCAAAGAACTGCTCTAAGAGAACTAGCTGGGTGATGTCCTCTATGGTATGAGCATGGCTTCCCTGGAACCAGCCCTTGAGGTTCTGCTGCAGACGATGTGCCCACTCCACGTAGGTTAGGTTGCCATGTTTTCGGGATTATCGAAACTTAATCCGGCTAGCAGGGCTTCTTTTACCCGGTTATAATCCATGGCGTCCTCATCCTCCTTGGCCCGATACGCATCCGCAGCTTTGCCAGTTAGGTTACTCGCCAGTAAGGCGACCCGATTTTGGGACGGCACTTTAAGTATCTGGCACAGTCTCTCAAAGTCCTGGAGGTACTCTTCTATTTCCTCCTCTCCTTCCTTAAATAATTTGAATGCGCGAAAGGGCAACTTACGGACAGGTGCTGTATCTCTAGGTGCTGTCTCTGATTGCCGTATTTCCGCCATTCTCCACTCATTGTTGTCGCTCCAATTCTCTCTCTTGTCGCTCTAGTTCTCTCTCTTGCCACTCATCCTGCAGCTGGATGTCTCTGATGGCATTCTGTATGGCGGTCTCGGATGAGTTGGCACCATATAATGCCAACCGCTCTCTAACTCGTTGCTGAAACAAGTCTTCCACGGACCGAAATCCAGCATCACCATCCCTCTGATCCATCTCAGCTAACTCACTGATCAAGGTGGCTTTGTTCTTTGTCCCAGCGATCCCTCCTCGGCTCTCAAGTAAATCTTTCAGCGTGTCTCTCCTGCAGGCTGCATAGCTGGTCATTCCTAGTTGTGATTTGGAGTGTCCCAGTAACTGGAGAGCCAATCCCACCGCTGCCACCAATGTAACGAGGCCCCTGCTCACTCTAGTCTGCTCTCACGACACTCCCTGATGTGACCACAATATCTGCTGGTTCCGCCGTTGATGATCCGGCCTCAAACGACCGCTCGTGTCGTTTTATTTCTCACAGAACTAACACCAGTCAGGCTGTATGTGAGTTCAAACTGACAAAATTCTTTATTGAATGCATCACATATATTTATATTGACAGTTGGAACACCTCTTTCAATTGGTAAATTGTAAAACCCCCTCTGATTGGCTATGCAAATGAGGTAAGCAGGGATTAGTTCAAGAGCTTGGCTGGGAGGCAGATGGGTGTGGCCATTGTCACAGAGAGATTCAAACCATGACAAAGATTATTAAAGATGGATTGGCATTAAAGAGCTTGTAATGAGTTGCATCCAGTCCTAGTGGACCCCAGGACATCATCCACAACTTTTGAGGGCAATTGGAGCACTTTCAATTTGGATTGAATTCATTCGGACTGTGTAGATATGTAAATTAGCTCTTTAAAGCTTCTCACATCTACTTGGCGCTCTCCACAAAGAGAAGTAGAATACCCCCTCTCACCACCCTCCCAGAGACTGTGTGGAGAGACACAATTTATTGGCAAGGGGAATGGTAATATTTGGTTGTGGAGGAGTAGCAGAGGAATGAAACAATGGTTCTAAAATATTTACTAAAAAATACAACTAAGCCCAGTGGCGTACCTACCATATAGGCAGACCACGCAGCTGCTATGGGGCCCGTGAGGAAGAGGGGCCCGCAGTGGAGGAGAGGCCCCGCCCCTTAATTGCTCCGGTCTATCTTTCTAAAACTAAAGGACCTTTGATGATGTCATCACAGGTCCTGTAAGGGAACTGCACAGTGTAAAGTGTAGTTCCCAGGTTAGAACAGTACATCTGCCAGGACCTATGATGACATCATCTTCAGCATCACAGGTCCTGCAGGATCTAGCAAAGGAATTGCACCAAAAATGGTGCAGTTCCTAGGTTTGAAAGGTACATCTGCCAGGACCTGTGATGACATCATCACAGGTCCTTCAACCCCTAACAGCAAGTATTAGAAGTTCACAATCAGCTCTGAATTGATCCATACAGACTGGAATGGAGTGGTAAGAGGAGGTCCTCCACTTCTTGTCATTTACCCCCCCCCCCCCCCATGCCCTGTTTTTACTGATTGCACACTCATGTATAATACTTCAGACAGGTACAGTGACCACTACCTCATGTACCTCCCACACAGTGACCATAATGCATAACTGACCACATATTTCTATAAACAATGCATCTACAGTATTATACCTTGTATGCCTCACATCTATATATATATATATATATATATATATACACACACACTGCATATATTAAACAGTATTATAGATGCAATATATACAGATATATAATATATATTGCAGTGTACTGATATGTGAGGTACGAGGTATAATATATGCAGTGTGTATAGATATATTGTATATACAGCAGTGTACTGATATGTTAGGTACGAGGTATAATAGATGAAGTGTGTACAGGTATATTGTATATACAGTATTGGATTGATATGTGAGGTACGAGCTGTAATTTATACCTCACATATCAGTACACTGCTAAATTTACTATATACCTGTACACACTGCATCTATTATACCTAGTACCTCACATATCAGTACACTGCAATATATACAATATATCTGTACACACTGCATCTATTATACCTTGTACCTCACATTACACTACTGTATATACTATATATCTGTACAGACTGCATATAATATACCCTGTACTGCACATATCAATACACTGCTGTATATACTATATACCTGTACACACTGCATATATTATACCATGTTCCTCACATATCAGTACACTGCTGTATACACTATACATCTGTACACACTGCATCTATTATACCTCTTTTGTCTGCCAGGCCTGTTTTGTAATCCCAATCCGGCCCTGATGCATAAATTATAAAACGTAGTGGCAAACATAGTTCATGGAACAAAGAGAGAGGCCTGGAATGGGTAGTGGGAGGGGCTATAAAAGATGAATGGGGGCCCAATTTAGATTCTTGCTATGGGGCCCAGTGATTTCTATGTACGCCCCTGACTAAGCCCAATATGTAAGGAGAGGTGACAGGCATTCTTTAAAGGGGCTGTTCACCTTTGGTGATGGTTTTTACAGACCCCACAGTGTGGCCAGACCCACGGTGGTAATCATTCTTAATGACTCCTGCCACTGGGTTCCAGCTTCATCGCTGCTACAGTGGCTCTGTAGGTCCTGGGTATTCCCATGTCAACATCCAGTTTGATGCTGGGTCACATGAGTGCTCAGTGACATGACAATCATGCATCATCTGACCCAGTGAAATGACTCATAGGTGACAAGTTACCTCTGAGGTCAGTCATTGGCTGCAGCACTCATGTGACTCAGTGTGATATCGGATGTTGATGTGGGGAGATTCAGGACCTGCAAAGCCAGCGGGCCAGAAATACTGCCAGAATCTAGTCAAATTGGATATTGATGCTGGGAAACCCAAAACCTGAAAAGCCAGTGGGGCAGCAATAAAGCCAGAATCTAGTGGAGGGGAAAGGTAAGTATGATAACCAACTTGGGTCCAGCCAAGCTGTGAAGTCTGTAGAAATGGTCACCAAAGGTGAGCAACCCCTTTAAATAAGCATATATAATATGTAACTTACTAGCTATTCTATATTATTAAGCAGCATTTTATAGCAAGTAAACCAATAAGTGTGCAAATTAATAATGAAATAAAATCACACTTATTTAATAATGAAATAAAATCACACTAATAATGAAATAAAATCACACAATTCGTAATTCACTTGTACTTTGTTCTGTTACCCTTTGGTCCTCTGGTAATTTGCCAGTCATATGCTATGTAGTTTGAGTGCTCAGTTCGTGACTGGACACAACAGATTTTTCTTTGCTCAACAAACTCTTAATTAGACTTTCTATTATTTAGAGGAAAATACCAGCCGCATCAGACATATTATTTCTGTCAAGCAGAATACCCCAATGCTTTATCACAATTACAGATATGTTTTTGCATTATAACACCTAGGGATTCAATTTAAATGTCGAATTGGATTTGGCACTAGAAACACAACGTCTATCACTGTCTTTGGAGAGAACCTGACAACTGCATAATGTATTTGCTTGATATTGAGCAATGCTGTAAAATAAATCACGACTTAGCATATTTGTAAACTTGGCTTGGCATTTTTTCCCCAAAAATTATTTTATGCATATTACTACGAAAAGTTAATCCAAGTTATTAGTTATTAAACTTAAGTCACAAACTTATACGCCTAAATTCATTTTAATGAAGTCGTTGGCTTAGTCATAGCTGAGGTTATTGAAGAGTCGTGCTGATCAGATTAGTTCTTAAAGAACATTTAGACATTATTGTCACACTGAATTGATGAACCTTCAACAGTGTTTGGAATTCTCTTATTCCTTTCCTCAGCCAATGGGAATGTTCCCAAAACTTTATGAGACCCCACATTATCACTTTTGGACTGTGCAAAGGTTTTTATTTCTGTCGTTATCAACCCAGATTTTATATTTGACCATGTCTACTCATTTGCTTCCTTCCTGACCTCTACTTATCTACCATGTATGACTGAACACTAAGGCTCTATTCACACGTCCGCAAAACACGTTGCGGACGTGTGAATGGAGCCTAACAGTTCTGACTAGTCCACCATCAGATGGTCAGATAGATATATAATGGGGTATAGAAAAGACTATATATCACAGACTAACACCACTAAAATGTAACTTTTAAATCCACAATCTAAAAATCCTACAAATATAGCCTTTAGTGAAAGAACAGGGACTCAATGTTCCAGATAATGAAGAGAAAGGGATGTCCCTATTTCTCTCCTTATTACTAATGAGACCTTGCCTAAAAATGGAATAGCTGCCCCCAAGTCACCCTAGTGTGTCCCTAACACAGGAAAGAAGTACCATCACCAAATATAAAACATTAATAGAAACCCAGTCAGTAGTTGAGCATCAGGTCACAAAGTATATCTTAGTCACACGTAGTGGTGTTATAGACATCTGATATATATTATAGATGCCTCTAATAATTACAGATTACAAATACATAACTTTGTGTCCCATTAAGTCCCAACAGATTTTGCTGTGCCCAAAAAGGCACCAGCTCATCAGGGGACCAAGCTAAAGTGGGAATATATAAGTAATCTCAGATAAATATAAAAACTGTATATAAAAAGAGAATGGAAAAGAGTGTGACGATTTGTTAGTAGTGATTAGCGGGAGCTGCCATATTCGATTTAGATGAAATTCGCTAATATTCGCTAGAATATTTGTCTAATATTCGTCGAAATTGAATATTCGTCGATATTCTAGTTGTGGTCAGGGCGCCGGTCCCTGGACGTCGGAGCTAGCGCCACCATCTGGCTTGGAAATGCCGGAAGCCTGTAACGAGGATAGGCCTAAAAGGGGGCCTATCCTTAAGGAAGAGCTAAGAAAAAGGGAAGGGAGGGTGGGGGTAACTAGCTGCACGTCCCGTCCCTTGCACTCCGCGGGTCTTATAGCCAAAGGGGGCGGGGCCTATGCCCCTCCCAAAAATACAGGCTGCACGGCAGCCTTAACTACTTGTGGTCAGGGCGCCGGTCCCTGGACGTAGGAGCTAGCGCCACCATCTGGCTTGGAAATGCCGGAAGCCTGTAACGAGGATAGGCCTAAAAGGGGCCAAAAAGGAGACAAACATACGGACAGATTCTTTATTGCAGGGTTACAGGGCAAGAGAACAGAAAGCCTCTCGGATCTCTGATTGAGGGTTAGGAATGTATCTAGAAAAACATGACGACCTCCAGCGCCCCATGCTCCTGATGACATGAGGAGGTATCTGGTGCCTTGATGCCGCAGAGGCTGCCCCAATACGAAAAGAGTGTCCCGAGATGCTCTTTGGGTCTTGACCTAACCCCGCCACCAATGACCGCACATGAGACATGAACTGGGGTGTGGTCAATGGCCCCCCTTTGAAGGGGAGTAGGGGACTATCAGCTGCCGCCGCCCGCAGAGCCACCACCAACTGCCGCAGCACCCTGACCGGGCACCAGTCGTTGAGTGAGGGGTAGAAGGACACCAAGGTTGGAGGTCCTGTCTGAGCGGTCTTGGTAGATGGAATGCTCAGAACAAACTGGTCGTGATGCCAGGTCAAGTGCTGCTTCTGGAGATGACGACCGCTGCGAACGGAGGTGGTGAATTCTCCTGGACGAAGGAACCCGTAAAACCCCAGGTAAAGGGCGGCTTTACTGATTGTGCTAATGAAGGACCCAAAAGGATCACCATCCAGAGCCAAGGACAACAGCCTAAATAAGGAGCCACCGGCCTGCTTGCACCGGCTTTCCCAATGCCCCGGAGTGTGGCCTTGATTGCCTGTGAAGTTAAGAAAGAGACCCGGGCCGGATTGTCCAACGTGAATTGATGTTGAACCCCTGCTAAATACAGGCGGATGGTATTGTGAGCGAGCCCGAGGTTGGCATGACAATGCGCGATGAAGGCCATGATGAACGACACGTCATCCACGCCGCCCTGTTGATGACTCTCGGTGAATTTCTTAAACAGATTCCAGCCCGTCCGATAGTTCCTAACTGTATTCTCAGACAGGCTCTGGTGCAACAGGTCCTTTGCCTTGGTGATTAAAGATGTCAGTCCCACACCAGGTCGCTGTATGCCGGAACGTCTGCCCCCGTTGCGTCCGCGAGCGGCATGTTCTGAAAGAAGACATCGACGTTAAACCTGGACAGCGCATCAGCAGCCGTATTCTTGGAACCCTGTATGTGGGAGCACTCAATGCAGAAATTGTGTACCATGGATAACCATACCAGCCTACGCATAAGAGCCATGATTTTTGGGGATTTAGCTCTGCCATTGCGGATGATGTCGACCAAGTCCTGACTATCGGTAATGAATAATACCCTTGAGTTAGACCAGACGTGGCCCCATACATGGGCTGCTGCCACCACTGGATACAACTCCAAGAAGGGAGAAGACCTGAGGGCCTGCCCGTCCAGCATAATCTGAGACGGCCAGGCACCGGCCAGCCAGTGGTTGCAAAAAATGGCTGCAAAGCCCCTGGATGCGGCCGCGTCGGAATAGACCGTGGGAGAGGATGAGTCCCGGGGGGGAATAAACAACCTGACACCATTCCAAGAGGACATGAACATGCTCCACATGGACAGGTCCGCCATGGCCTGTTGGTCTAGACGAATGATACTGTCTTGTTCCGGGGCTGATGGCAGGAGCAGCAAGAGCCGAGACACGAAGGTGCGCCCCTGTGGCATGACCCTTATGGCGAAATTCAGCCGGCCCAGTAAGGATTGGAGACTTGTTTTGGTCAGGAAGCAGGATTTGGCAGCCTCCTGGATGGCTAACCGGATCTGCTGCAACTTCTCCTCAGGGAGCCTTGCTTCCAACTTCACAGAATCCAGAATGACCCCTAGGAAGGTGATCGTTGAGGAAGGACCGACCGTCTTCCCCGTGGCGACAGGAACCTGGAGCGCCGAGAACAACTCCAGCAGAGAGGATAAACCGGAGGGCTGACTGGCGGGGTGCTCTACCAGCAGGAAATCATCCAGGTAGTGGATACACATAGCAACCTGCCCATGTTCGACCAGAACCCAATGCAGGGCCTGGGCCAGCCGGTCAAACAGCCATGGGCTGCTTTTTGAGCCAAACGTAAGACGATTGGCAAAGTAGTATCTGCAGAGAGGAGGTTCTCACACTCCCAATTCGAATGTGGCAGGGCCACCAAACCTGTGTGGAACCCTAATGACAGGCCAGTGATCAAGTGCTGCACGAACTGTCGGTCGCCATGACTTTCCAGGAGTGTTTCCAGGAGATCCACGTTGACGTCGGTCAGTCATGCTTGTTTGGCCGATTTTTTGGGACAGGTGGACCTGGGATGTGCCCGAAAGCAGACCGTGCACACGTGAAGTGCCCTGCACCCGCTGAACATGCAGTGCCCGAAGTTGAAGTTATTGCATATCTGGCTTTTGCCCAGATACACAATAGGCCTGCCAAACTTGTCCATGAGGGCCGGACCCCTGGAGACTCCCGATGTACCTGGAATGGCTCTATCTGGACGGGCAGACGCCTCGTTGGGGCACCATACTGTGTCATGGAAAATGGACTGGCACGAACCACAAGTGGGGGCTCGGAGTCCCGCAAAATGCCTGCAGAAAAGCTATATGTCTAGCAGAGCCCAATTGGTCATGAATTGAAACTGCGCTAGGGAGGCTGCGGCTTTAGCCGCGAAGGACCGATGGTAATCGTAAAACGCCGAGCCCCCATACTTGTGGCCCAAATCGGTGACCTGATATAGATAGGCGTCCAGCTCCTCCCTCCTATTGGGCTGTGCCGAGCAGATGACGTCTCTGAACAAACTGAAAGCGAGCACAAACTCGGGTATGGACAGTTTGCGATTCAGTCGGGCATCTTTTGACTTCATCACCACTGACACCTCCCCGCAATCGATGGTTCTATGCTCGCTTGCATCATGGGATGCTATGAGGATAGAAGCCAGGTTGACCTCTTTGCCTGCCAGTATATCCCTCCTGATATTTTCCGCCACAAAATGAGCTGGGACAATGGCCGGCGGAGTAGCCGACATACCTGGGGAAACCGCCACTGGCCCTGACACCGCCGTCACGGGCGGCACCGACTGCGACGAGGTGGAAGCCCTGGACTCCAGTTCCATGACCCTGTGCTGGATGTCTGCTACTGAGGCAGCCAGACTCCCCATAGTGGCATTCAACTGCGCCAGCGATGCCTGGACAGTAGGTACTGCCAGTTGCTCGCTGGATGGGCCCGGGCTAGATACCAGCAGCCTCTACAGTTCGGCTTTCCTGGCCGAAGCCGGGTGACTGATGCCCCTTCTATTTAATTCGGCCACCAATTTTGGAATGGTCCAGTTCCTCAGGGATCCATGACCAGCCAGACCGGAAACCACGGACCCGGAGATGGACGAGGCATCGTCGATGTCTGAGGCCTGGGACATGTTGACCACGCTGCAATACTCTACGCCCTGGATATCACCTGAGGACAAAACCTTTGTTACTAGTGCCGACACCAGGCGTGTTTTGGACATCCGATGGCCCCTCCCCCTTTTTGCCTCTACCAGAAAGACCGCCCCTAGATTATGGCCGGTCTGACGGACCTGAATTGATACTCACCTGGTAATGGAATTTGACGACAATGATAACGATACCGTACCGGAGGCCCGAACCACTGACCGAGGTGGAGGCCTTGTTTATGGGAAACCGAAGGCACCGAGACCCCAACGTGCTGCCGTATAAACAAGAACAAAAAATGAACCTCTAAATGCACTGGGAATAACCCACCTGGTTGCGTCAGGCCGTACAACCTGCCCCTACGGGTGGATGAGAACATGGCCTAAACGTTTCTAGGCAACAATGATGAGGACAGAAGAGCCACTAACCAGGATGACGTGCCCCCCGTGAGTGCTGCAGGGTCAAGCCAGCTGCTATGGGCGGAGGTGTGCCAACTATGGTGAAAGAAAGACCCCTAGGACGTATTTAGACAGGACACCATGCCGCCGGGGCGGCTGACGCGACATCGCCTGAACGCTTCAGACAAAACGTGTAACAAGACAAGTAAGACAACCTGGACGTACCAGGCAGGACCACGTGTCACCGGGGTGACGGACGTCATATTTGCCCGAACGTTTCAAGCAGACGTACAACCGGAGATAAATATGACAACCTGGACGTTCCAGGCAGGACCACAATCCACCAGCGTGGCAGACATACTTTGCCTGAACGTTTCAAGCAGACGTGCAACAGTAGACGAGCATGGCAACCTGGACGTTCCAGGAGTGAACAACATAATACTGCTTGAACGCTTCAAGCGGACGTACCACATGAGATGACGAGACACCCTGGAATCCAGGACCCCGTGCCACGAAGTGGCGGACGAGACTTTGCCTGAACGCTTCAAGCAGACGCACCACAATAAACAAATGACAACCTGGGAATAAAGGCCGGACCACATGCCACCGGAGCGGCGGACGCAACAATGCCTGAACGTTTCAAGCAGACGTACCACAATAGACAAAGAGACAACCTGACATGGGTGCGGCGGAAATTACATATGAAACGTGTGAAGGTGCCTGCGGCCAAACCCCTGTGACACATACCATACCCGTATAGAAGACAGGACGTACCACCTACAGCAAGTCAAGAATCCTTGAACCGGAGTGGAGCGTCCGATAGCCGACCAGAAGCAGAACTGCAATATGATGACGCAAGACAAAACAATAATTATTTTTTTTTTTTAACAGAAGCCGCTTCTAGCGCAGGAAAGCAACAGACTCTAGAACCTTAAGATATGCAATATGGCACTTTAAGGACAGAAAAACAAATAGGTGAATGGGAACAGTTCTCATGAAGCCAGCCACGTGCTTACCCAAGCGCCCGTGCTGACGTGCATGCGCCTCTGGCAATGAGACCCAAAGGTGATCAGCCACGTGCCTGATGGAACCCGTGGGCCCGCATAACAAGGAACTATGAAACGACCTATATGTAAATACCAGCCGGTACTTGACACCATCACTTGTGACATAACTCATAAGTACTAGATTGATGGCGAAGCACATAGGTGGTAATACTAGATGAACGGACACTATATATATATATATATATATATATGGACAGTCGGTGCTGCAGCCGCTCTATCCCACTGGAGAAGCACATAGGTGGTAACACTAGATGAACGGACATTATATATATATATATATATATATATATGGACAGTCGGTGCTGCAGCCGCTCTATCCCACTGGAGAAGCACATAGGTGGTAACACTAGATGAACGGACATTATATGCATATGTATATGGACAGTTGGTGCTGCAGCCGCTCTATCCCACTGACGGACATTATATACATATATATATATGGGTATGAAGACAAGAAGCCGCCTAGGCTCAATATATCCATGCCTGGAATATCCATATATATGTACACCCACATCCGATCGCTTATTCCCATATATATATATATGGCGGGGGTTTTTGAACACGGAGCGAGCGTTACTAGGGGCGGAGCCGCAGCGCGCCTAGCAACCGGCACACGCGGCTGCTCCCGGAACGCCCGCCCGCATGAAACCTGCATCGCCCGGCCTGCCTCATGGAAGACGGTATACCCCGCCACGTGTTTGCACCGCCCCAGTACCGTGGAAAACATCGTGACCAGCCGCGCGCTGCCCCCCCGCCGGGGTGAGGACCGGACCCGCCGTGCCGGCATCGGATTCCCCCTGCTTACCTGAACGACACCAGAGACGAGCCGAACGCCAACAGATACTCACCCAGACCGTGACGAAAACGAGCGGGACGTGCAGGAACCAGACGCGAACCGGAAGTACCAGGTAACTGGCTGCACGTCCCGTCCCTTGCACTCCGTGGGTCTTATAGCCAAAGGGGGCGGGGCCTATGCCCCTCCCACAAATACAGGCTGCACGGCAGCCTTAACTACTTATCGCGATTAATATGCGATTGAAATAATCGCGTATTGCAATTTTACCGTATTTTTCGCTTTATAAGACGCACCTGATGATAAGACGCACCTAGATTTTTGAGGAGGAAAATAAGAAAAAAAATATTTGAACTAAAAGGTGTGCTTTTGGAGGGGTTTTGAACTAATGGTGGTCTGTGGATGACGCACTGTTATGGGGGGACCTGTGGATGACGCACTGTTATGGGGGGACCTGTGGATGACGCACTGTTATGGGGGGACCTGTGGATGACACTGTTGTGGGGAGACCTGTGGATGACGCACTGTTATGGGGGGACCTGTGGATGACGCACTGTTATGAGGGGGATGTGTGGATGATACACTACTACGGGGGATGTAGCATCATATATAGCATCTTATGTAATGGGGGTCACTATTCACACAGGGACAATATACTGTGACACATATGATACTGTGACCAGCATAAGATGATCTTATGCTTGTCACAGTATCATATGTGTCACAGTATATTGTCCCTGTGTGAATAGTGACCCCCATTACACCACAGGGCACACAGTAGATTTTATATGTAAAATCTTTTAATGGCTCTGCTTTCTTCTATACCAGTACTCACTATAAAAGCAGCAGATTGGCCAGCATGTGACGTCACTCACTCAGTCAGTCACGCTCCTGCCAGCTTCATTAATGAAGTGGGAGGAGCATGACCGAGTGAGTGACGTCACGCGCCGGCTGGACCGCTACTTTCATAGTGAGTACTGTTATGAAAACTGCTTCATTACACTCTGCTTTCTTCTATATGTAAAGTCTATAATCTTCAAGCAGTATCTCTGCTTTAAACTAGGGCAATCCTCTGTAGCAGTACAACTCACTATGAAAGCGGCAGGCAGAGCGGCAGCGTAACCTCGTGATGCTCACTCATTCACGCTCCTCCCACTTCCTTCCCATGAATGAAGTGGGAGGAGCGTGAATGAGTGAGCATCGCAAGGTTACGCTGCCGCTCTGCCTGCCGCTTTCATAGTGAGTTGTACTGCTACAGAGGATTGCCCTAGTTTAAAGCAGAGATACTGCTTGAAGATTATAGACTTTACATGTGATAATTGCCGTGAGCGGGGCCCGATGTATTACAGTACAGTTACTGCACCGGGCCCGCGAGTGTTGCCAGCCTCCGTCCCCTCCTCCCACCCCTCTGATACATCGCGGCTTGCGATGTATCAGCGTGACCAAAGTAAACATGGCAGTGTTCGCTTTATAAGACGCACTGCCATTTTCCCCCCACTTTTTGGGGGGGAAAAGTGCGTCTTATAAAGCGAAAAATACGGTAACTTAAGGCAACTTTCCCATTGGTTTGTTATCTAGAATTAGCAAAAATGACGAATATATTGGTCATATTCCTCAAAACTAAGATAACGAAATATTCTCCATCTTCGTTTTAGCTCCATATTCGTCAACTTCGCTAATTCTAGCAATCAAATAGGAAAGTTGACTATAGAGACAGCTGTGTTTAATTCGCTATGCAATAATATTACTTAGTTTTTTTTTTAAAATAAATAGAATTATAATACTTGATAATTATTATAATTATTCTATTTATTTTTAATAAAGCTAAGTAATATAATCGCATAGCGAATTAAACACAGCTGTCTCTAAAGTCAACCTTCCTATTTGATTGCTAGAATTAGCGAAGTTGACGAATATGGAGCTAAAACGAAGATGGAGAATATTTTGTTATCTTCGTTTTGAGGAATATGACGAATACATTCGTCATATTCGTCTTCTTCGCTAATTCTACCAAGCCAACCATAGTAAACCAGGTCTAAGTTGAAATCGCAATGCGATTAATATAACTTGAAGTAATCGCATTGCGATTTCAACTTAGCACTGCTATATTCCATATTCGTTAACGTCGTTAATTCTAGCAAGCTGACCCATTAGAAACACAGCTCTAAGTTGAAATCGCAATGCGATTACTTCAAGTTATATTAATCGCATTGCGATTTCAACTTAATTCTCACATTCGACAGTACATTCTAGTATGGAGGCGTTCCCATGGTGATGGGGATGCTCGGGAGAAGCGGCAACGGGCACTGACTGGAACAGCCAGGAAGTCAGGAATCCTCAGGACAGGTAAGAACTACTTTTGGGAAGTGGGAAAGAAAAAAATATAACAATAAAAAAAATATGAATATTCGAAATAACGAATTTATAACGCTATATTGGAAATATTCGCCCAAAAAAATTGCTATTCGAATATTCGCGCTCAACACTATTTGTTAGACTCTATGTTAAGTATCAAGTATCAACTGAAGGACTGCAATCAATGGGGGAATCCTATGCTCAGTAAGAATATATGGACATATATCCCATTTAATAAGTGTCTTAGAGCCACAAATAAATCTATATATATATACAGGAAACCCATAGGTCAATAAACTACTATTTTTATCTGGAGTGCTGTCCGGTTTCCTGTCTATTATTTTGGGTAAGCAGCTACACCCTTGGACCTAGCACCCGCCATCTTTTTTCATCCAGTGCCGCCATCGTGTTTCATTGTATATATCTCCACCACTCTTCCACTTATATATTTATTAAGCCTGGTCCATAGGGACCTGTACTTGCACATTTACAACATCACTTCTATGTGGTAAGGAGAGGAGTTTCCTCGTCAATACAGTGGCTCTGACAGCAAGACGGCCGCTCGGTCAGATGGGATGACAGCTCCTAAACCCAGGATGGAATCCCACAGCTCGCTTCCGATGGGCCACAACACGGCTATATTTGATGCATCCATTGCTAATGGAGACTAATTGATGTGCAATGCACTGGGGATTTCTTGTGGGAAGGTCCATATCCCCTTGTAGAGGTTTAGGGTGAAGACCCTTCTGCCAGGTTTAGCCCTAAGCCCAATCTAATAAAGACCTCAATGAGTCCACATCTTATTTCATAATTATACTGTTAAATATTTGGTTTCAATGTGGGATGGAAAAAAACATGCTTTTATGAACCTATTGTATCATGGATGTCAGTTGAACCCAGTAATATCACGATCTTATACATGAGTTATGATCCCAAAGGCTGCTTTTACACGAGCGAGTTCAATGCATTGAAGTTGCAGCAATTCTCTGTGGAAGATCCCTCACTGACCTCCCTAGCACTGATGGGGTCGCATAGCATTATATTGATTTATGATGCTATGTAACCCATTGATTTCTGAAATATATTGTGTAACACTGACATAATGCTGTCTGTGTTATACAATACATTCCAGAACTCTAAGGCCCCTTTCACACGGGCGAGTATTCCGCGCGGGTGCAATGCCTGAGGTGAACGCATTGCACCCGCACTGAATCCGGACCCATTCACTTCTATGGGGCTGTGCACATGAGCGTTGATTTTCCCGCATCACTTCTGCGTTGAGTATAAATCGCAGCATGCTCTATATTGTGCGATTTCCATGCAACGCAGGCACCATAGAAGTGAATGGGGCTGCGTGAAAATCGCAAGCATCCGCAAGCAAGTGCGGATGCGGTGTGATTTTCACGCACGGTTGCTAGGAGACGATCGGGATGAGGACCCGATCATTTTATTATTTTCCCTTATAACATGGTTATAAGGGAAAATATTAGCATTCTGAATACAGAATGCATAGTACAATAGTGCTGGAGGGGTTAAAAAAAAAAATAATAATAATTTAACTCACCTTAATCCACTTGCTCGCGCAGCCCGGCTTCTCTTCTGTCTCCTTCTTTGCTGATTGCAGGAAAAGGACCTGTGGAGACCTCACTCCGGTCATTATATGATCCATCACATGATCCATCACCATGGTAAAAGATCATGTGATGGACCATGTGATGACCGGAGTGACGTCACCACAGGTCATTTTCCTGCACACAGCAAAAAAGAAGACAGAAGAAATGCGGGCTGCGCGAGCAAGCAGATTAACGTGAGTTTAATTTTAATTTTTTTTAATCCCTCCAGCCCTATTGTACTAAGCATTCTGTATTCCGAATGCTATTATTTTCCCTTATAACCATGTTATAAGGGAAAATAATACAATTTACAGAACACCGATCCCAAGTCCGAACTTCTGTGAAGAAGTTCGGGTTTGGGTACCAAACATGCGCGATTTTTCTCACGCGAGTGCAAAACGCATTACAATGTTTTGCACTCGCGCGGAAAAATTGCACATGTTCCCGAAACGCACCCGCACCTTTTCCTGCAACGCCCGTGTGAAAGAGGCCTAAGGGTTACATATAGAGGCCCAGGCCCAGGCACCCAGGCAGAGGAGAGAGGTCCCGTAGCAGAGAATCTGGCCTTATGTCAGCGCAGAATCTGTATTCATGTCATAGCAGAGAATCAGGCTTCACGTCACCCACCACTGGAACAGGCCACTGTCACACATTTAGGCCCCGGCACCCAGACAGAGGAGAGCGGTCCCGTAACAGAGAATCTGGCCTTATGTCAGCGCAGAATCTGTCTTCATGTCATAGCAGAGAATCAGGCTTCACGTCACCCACCACTGGAACAGGCCACTGTCACACATTTAGGCCCAGGCACCCAGGCAGAGGAGAGAGGTCCCGTAACAGAGAATCTGGCCTTATGTCAGCACAGAATCTGTATTCATGTCATAGCAGAGAATCAGGCTTCACGTCACCCACCACTGGAACAGGCCACTGTCACACATTTAGGCCCAGGCACCCAGGCAGAGGAGAGAGGTCCCGTAACCGAGAATCTGGCCTTATGTCAGCACAGAATCTGTCTTCATGTCATAGCAGAGAATCAGGCTTCACGTCACCCACCACTGGAACAGGCCACTGTCACACATTTAGGCCCAGGCACCCAGGCAGAGGAGAGAGGTCCGTAACAGAGAATCTGGCCTTATGTCAGCGCAGAATCTGTCTTCATGTCATAGCAAAGAATCAGGCTTCACGTCACCCACCACTGGAACAGGCCACTGTCACACATTTAGGCCCAGGCACCCAGGCAGAGGAGAGAGGTCCCGTAACAGAGAATCTGGCCTTATGTCAGCGCAGAATCTGTCTTCATGTCATAGCAGAGAATCAGGCTTCACGTCACCCACCACTGGAACAGGCCACTGTCACACATTTAGGCCCCGGCACCCAGACAGAGGAGAGGTTCATTCAACTTTGGGTTGCCCCGCAATATAATGGTAAAATGAAATTAAAAATAGTATTGAATGAGGAAGTGCCCTGGAGTAGAATAATATATTGTTAAGGGGAGGTAGTTAATATCTAATCTGCACAAGGGATGGACAGGTCCTGTAGGATCCATGCCTGGTTCATTTTTATGAACGTCAGCTTGTCCACATTGGCTGTAGACAGGCGGCTGCGTTTGTATGTAATGACGCCCCCTGCCGTGCTGAATACACGTTCAGACAAAACGCTGGCCGCCGGGCAGGCCAGCACCTCCAAGGCATAAAAGGCTAGCTCTGGCCACGTGGACAATTTGGAGACCACGAGGTCGGGACCCGAACTTGACCCCGATCCCCATTGAAGTCAATGGGGACCCGAACTTTGGAGCACTAAAATAGCTGTAAAAATGTAATGGAAAGGGCTAGAGGGCTGCAAATGGCATCAAAATGTGGTTAAGAGCATGGCAAGCGCTCTGCAAACAAATGTGGACAGGGAAATGACTTTAAATAACATAAAATACGTAAAAATAAAAAATAATAATCTTGACTTAGGAGGACGAGGTACATATGGAGTAGGAGGTTGAGGAGGCGGAGGAGGTAGCCTAAACTGCTTTTTGCTTTTAAATTTATTTTAATTTTTTTTAATTAGGGTACACCGCAAAATATTGGGAAATATAACCTGTGATAACCCCCTGCAGTCGTGCTAAACACACGTTTAGACAATACACTGGCTGCAGGGCAGGCCAGCACCTCCAATGGGTAAAGGCAAAGCTCAGGCCATGTGCACAATTTGGAGACCCAGAAGTTGCAGGGGCTGACCCCTGTCAGTCAGTTCATGTAGGCGTGTGCAAACTTACTGCTCCAACATGTTGCACGTCCCCGTGATGTTCACGATCCAATTTAATATTTGCTCTATCAACTTTCGATGTTCTTTTCTGCACCTACCATGGTGATCACGGGTGGAGGTAATCAGGGTTCTACGCCGGAGAGGGAGCATGAGAAAGAGAGACCACATGCAAAGAAGGATTAATTTTTTCAAATCTTAAAATTATAGAGTGGTATTATTGGACAAAGCGTAAAAGTGGGACAACTTTTTAAAGTTTAAGCATTGAATGAAAGTATGTGCCGCTCATTAATTAATGAAGAATTTATTTTATTTTATTCCCTGTCAACTATGCAGAGCAGGGGTTTCTATCCGGAAAAATTAGAAAAATGTCACCTGACAATGTAATTGACGATTTTTTTTTAAATTTATGTTCCTGTCACATGTGTAGAGGTGCCCCAGTGACATCCACCGTCCTTTTCGATATCTTCTCTATCAACTTTCGATGTTCTTTTCTGAGCCTACCATGTTGATCACGGTTATAGGCGAATCAAAATTCCACGCCAGAGAGGGAGCGTGAGAAAAACAGACCTAATTTAAAGGAGATAAATTTATTTAAAAAATTTGGGATCGAGCGGAAATGTGGGAAAAGCTGTTAAATCGCAAATGTAGGACAAATTACAGAAGCCCAAATGTGGGCCAGAAGAGTAAAGCGGAAAAGTGGGACAAGTAATTGAAGCCCAAATGTTGGCCAAAAGAGTAAAGCAGAATTGTGGGACAAATTATTGAAGCGTAAATGTGGTACAACTTGTTAAAGTTTAAGCATTGAATCAAAGGATGTGGCGCGCATCAATTAAAGAAGAATTTCTGAAATTTTATTCCCTGTCACCTATGCAGAGCAGGGGTTTATTCAGGTCCAAAATTGTAAAATGTCAACCCAATAATGTAACAGAAAAATTTGTGAAATTTATTAAGCTGTCAACTAGGTATAGCAGTGGTACTTCACACCCAAAAATTGGTGAATTTCACCCGAAAATGTAACAGACAATTTTTTTTTTTTTTTACCCGTCTACTAGGTATATAAGTGGTACTTCGCACCCAAAAATTTGTGAATTTCACCAGGAAATGTAACTGACAAAGTGGCGAAATGAAATAAAATAAAATACGTACAAATGAAAAAAAAAATTTGATTTATGAGGTGGAGTTCCATATGGAGTAGGAGTTTGAGGAGGCGGTGGACGTAGCAGTGTAGGTGGAAGCGGTGGTGGAGGAGGACGAGGTAGCCAACACAGGTTTTTGGTTTTAATTTTATTAGGGTACACTCCAAAAGAGTGTGAAATATCCAAAATACAAAAATGAGCAATTGCGCTGCAGTATAACAATGGCTGGTTCGTGCCGGTATAGGCCAGCACCTCCAAGGCGTAAAGGGCAAGCTCAGGCCATGTGCCAAATTTGGAGACCCAGAAGTTGAAGGGGGCACACATACTGCTCCACCATGTTGGTGAAATGCTGCCGTGCTAAAACATTCCATATCAGCTGGTGGTGCTGGTTGTTGTGGTGTGCTGACAAAGCTTTTACACATTTCGGCCATGCTAACCCTGCCTTCTGAGGTGACGGCGGTGCCCCAGCTGCGTTGGCGACCTCTTTCTCTGCCTTCACCTTGTGCTTCCACTGTGCCCCTGCTATCAGGTGGGAATGCCACCAGCAGCGCGTCTACCAGCGTGGCTTGTACTCGTGCATCTTACGATCACGCTCCAGTGACGTAATTAAGGACGGTACTTTCTCCTTGTAACGGGGATCCAGTAGTGTGGCCACCCAGTAATCAGTACAAGTAAGAATGTGGGCAACTCGGCGGTCGTTGCGGAGACACTACAGCATGTAATCGCTCATGTGTGCCAGGCTGCCTAGAGGCAACGAAAAGCTGCCCTCTGTGGGAGGTGTATCGTCTGTGCCACCCTGCTGTGAACATGGTTCGTCGTCCTCCTCCTCATCCTCCACCTCCTCATCCTCCAGAACTGTGCCCTGGCTGGACAATTGTATACCTTGGGTTTGTGGGTGCAGGAACCCACCCTCGGAGCCACTTGGAAATGACTGGCCGGAAACCCTACGAAATGATCCCTCTTCATCCTCCTCCTCCTCCTGTGCCACATCCTCTTCCATCATCGTCAGCAATGTTTTTTCAAGGAGGCATAGAAGTGGGATAATAACGCTGAGAACGGCGTTATCGGCACTGGCCATGTTGGTGGAGTACTCGAAACAGCGCAACAGGCGCGCAGCAGCAGGGTGAGAACGCCGCGCACAGACGGCCCGCACATTATGCAGCAGCTCTGACATATCGGGGTAATTTTTTAGGAACCTCTGCACCACCAAATTCAGCACATGCACCAGACAAGTGATGTGCGTCAAACCGGCTAGTCCCAGAGCCGCTACGAGATTTCGCCCATTATCGCACACCACCAGGCCGGGCTTGAGGCTCACTGGCACCAACCACTCATCGGTCTGTTGTTCCATGCCCGTTCACAGCTACTGCGCGGTGTGGTGTTTGTCCCCCAAACAGATAAGTTTCAAAACTGCCTGCAGTCGATTTCCCCTGGCTGTGCTGAAGTTGGTGGTGAAGGTATAACGCTGACAGGATGAGGAGGCGGTAGAGGATGAGGAAGCAGAGTAGGAGGAGGAAGCAGCAGGAGGCAAAGAGAAACGCCCTGCAATCATCGGTGGTGGAAGGACATGCGCCAAACTGCTATCCACCTCAGGCCCAGCCGCCAACTGCATTTACCCAGTGTGCTGTTAGGGAGATATAACGCCCCTGACCGTGCTTACCGTCCACGTATCCATACTTAAGTGGACCTTACCACAGATGGCGTTGCGCAGGGCACACCTGATTTTGTCCCCCACTTAGTTGTGCAGGGAAGGGATAGCTCGCCTGGAAAAGTAGTGGCGGCTGGGCACAACATACCATGAGTAAGCCACCGCCAACAGATTCTTAAAACTGTCCGTGTCCACCAGACAGAATGA
Organism: Bufo bufo; assembly: GCF_905171765.1. Lineage (NCBI taxonomy): Eukaryota > Metazoa > Chordata > Amphibia > Anura > Bufonidae > Bufo > Bufo bufo. The sequence goes on along the minus strand of NC_053394.1, from coordinate 376,246,357 downwards.
CAGCATTTCAAAGGCCAGTAATTTTGAAATGCTGGAATTCAGGGCCAGGGATCACGGGTGGGTAGGGGGGTACTTTCTCTTTCGCTACAGTGTTTGGGAGATAGACAGCTGAACGCTTCCATGGGACATTGTGGGATGCTTGGTGACCGAGGTGGTGGCCTTGCTGGCACATCCTCTGTTTGCGGGGTGGCAGGTGCCACTGTCACTCCAGAGGGGGATGAAGAGGCCGAGACTGCAGTAGAAGAGGAAGCAGGAGGAGCCAGAGACCTTTCTTGGTTTTTAAGGTGTTTACCCCACTGCAGCTTGTGCATTGCACTTAGATTCCTGGTCATGCAGGTTGTGCTCAGGTTTAGAACGTTTATGTCTCACTTCAGGCTCTGATTGCACAGCGTGCAAACCACTTTGTGTCTCGTCATCAGCACATTGTCTGAAGAACTGCCATGCCAGGGAACTCCTTGGAGCTGGCTTTGGTGTGCTCGGTCCCTTGCTGCGGTGGGCAGTAGCAGGCATACTGTCTAGGGGACGGCTGCTCCGCTTTTGCACCCTGCTCCCTCTTTTGCTGTGCTGGTGGCTCTGTGAGACCACCGCCTCTTCCTCCGAACTACACAGGTCACTCGCATGACATTGATTCCACTCAGTCTTCACCCCTGCGCTCCTTGTCGGTCTGCACACTGCAGAAAGCCACAGCAGTTGGCACCTGTGTTTCGTCATCATCCGAGACATGCTGTGGTGGTCCTCCCATGTACTCATCCTGAAACATAAGTGGTAGGGCATCAGTGCACTCAATCTCTTCCACTTCTGGGGCATGGCTATGTGGATGGCCCTGGGAAACCCTGCTAGCATAGTCATCAAAAAGTATAAGAGACTGCTGCATGACTTAGGGCTCAGACTGCTTGGCTGATTTGCAAGGGGGTGAGGTGAAAGACTGATGGACATGGGCCAATTCTGATCTTTCAGCAGGGGACTGGGTGGAAGACAATGTGAAGGAACTGGAGGCACGGTCAGCCACCCAATCTACTATCGCCTGTACTTGTTCTGGCCTCACCATTCGTAGAGCGGCATTCAGGCCTACCAAATAATGCTGAAGGTTCTGTCGCCTACTCGCACCTAAAAAAGGTGTTTCACTTGTGCGTGTAGCTGACACAGATTGACCACATCCTCTCCCTGCAACAGGAGCTCTACCAACACCAGCAGCACCACGACCAGGGCCACGTCCCTTATTTGACGCTCTCCTCATTCTTTGCGTTCACCCACCAAACTAACAGATGGCTTATTTCAGGCGACAATGTAACCGCCAATAGTCAACAATTAAGTTCACTGACAGGAAGGCTGTGCCGGTGTCATAAAGAGATAAATATTCTTGAGGTCACACAACAGTGTGACAGGCAAATTTAATACAATTACTTCACGGTCACAAAAAATTTGAATTTGTCAACCAACAATGTAACAGCAGTATTGACTGGTTTTATTGAACTGTCAGAAATACAGTGCAAAAAGGGTGTTTTTTCAAACAATACAGTATAACAGCAGTATTTAACCTCTTGGGGACACATGACGTACCGCATGGTGGGCGGTGATCGGAACTGGGTGCCTGTTGAAATCAATCAGCAGGCACCCTGGTTCAATGCTGAGAGGGGTCCTGTGACCTCCCCGCATCGGCGATCGCTGCGGATTAACCCCTTCTATACCGCAGTTTGTGTCGGTTGAGCGCATCGAGTCCCCGCGCTGCTTTGGCGGGAACTCGATGTCTCAGAAGGCAGCCCGATGCCGTGCAGAAGCTATCCAATGCCTTGCATGGTATCGGGACCTGCCTTCTACGGGAGCCGAGGAGATCATGCCTCAGGCTGGGTCTCCTAGGAAACCTGTTTGTGTACTACTCACTGTAGTACACAAACAGGCAATGCATTGCAATACAGATGTATTGTAATGCATTGCAGAGGGGATCAGACCCCCAAAAGTAAACATCAGAAATAAAGTAAAGAAAAAAAATATATTAAATTAATAAAGTAATAAAATTAATAAAGTAAAAAAACACTCCTTTCCCCTTATTTTATAATAAAATACAGAAAAAAAAAAACCACATATTAGGTATCGCAGCGTTCGTAATAAGCGGCTCTATAAATATATCACATGATCCACCCTGTCCGATAAATACCACCTTACATCACAAAAAGTGCAACACCAAGTGATCAAAAAGGTGTATCCCCCCCAGAATAGTACCAATCTAACCATCACCTCATCCCACACAAAATGAGCCCCTAACTAAGCCAATCGCTCAAAAAAAAAAAATAATAATTATGGCTCAGAATATGGAGACACTAAAACATCATTATTTTTGTTTAAAAAATGCTATTATTGTGTAAAACTTAAGTAAATAAAAAAAGTATACATATTAGGTATCGCTGCGTCCATAAGAACCTGCTCTATAAAAATATCACATAACCTAACCCCTCAGATGAACAAAAGCCATTTTTTTGTCACCTTAAATCACAAAAAGTGTAATAGCAAGCAATCAAAAAGTCATACGTACCCCAAAATAGTGGCAATCAAACCGTCTTCTCATCCCACAAAAAAATGAGACCCTACCTAAGATAATCGCCCAAAAACTGAAAAAACTATGGCTCTCAGAATATGGAGACACTAAAAAAAGATTATTATTTTTTGTTTCAAAAATTATATTATTGTGTAAAACTTAAATAAATAAAAAAAGTATACATATTAGGTATTGCCACGTCCGTAATGACCGGCTCTATAAAAATACTATATGACCTAACCCCTCAGGTGAACACCGTCTAAAAATGAAAATAAAAACTGTGCTAAAAAAAAATTTTTTTTGGTCTACTTACATCACTAAAAGTGCAACACTAAGCGATCAAAAAGGCATATTCCCCCAAAATAGTACCAATCAAACCGTCATCTAATCCCGCAAAAATCATACCCTTCCTAAGATAATCACCCAAAAACTGAAAAAAAACTATGGCTCTCAGACTATGGAGACACTAAAACATGATTTTTTTTGTTTCAAAAACAAAATCATTGTGTAAAACTTACATAAATTTTTAAAAAAAGACATTAGGTATCGCCAAATCCGTAATACCCTGCTCTATAAAAATATCACATGACCTAACCCCTCAGGTGATTACCGTACAAAACAAAAAAAACGGTGTTAAAAAAGCCATTTTTAGTAACCTTACATCACAAAAAGTGTAATAGCAAGCGATCAAAAGTCATACACACCCCAAAATAGTGCCAATAAAACCGTCATCTTATCCCCAAAAAAATTAGCCCCTACACAAGACAGTTTGCAAAAAAATAAAATCAAACTATGGTTTTCAGAATGTGGAGACAATAAAGAATCTTTTTTTTTTGTTTATGCTTTGTTATGTAAAACTGAAACAAATAACCAAAAAAAGTATTCATATTTGGTAGTGTCGCGTCTGTGACAACTTTCTCTATACAAATACCACATGATCTAACTTGTCAGATAAAAGTTGTAATTAACAAAAAATAAAAACGGTGCCAAAACAGCTATTTCTTGTTACCTTGCTTCACAAAAAGTGTAATATAGAGTAACCAAAAATAATATGTACTCTAAAATAGTACCAACAAAACTGCCACCCTATCCTGTAGTTTCCAAAATAGGGTCACTTTTTTGAAGTTTCTACTCTAGCGGTGCATCAGGGGGGATTCAAATGGGACATGGTATCAAAAAACCAGTCCAGTAAAGTCTGCCTTCCAAAAACCATATGGCATTCCTTTCCTTCTGCGCCCTGCCGTGTGCCCGTACAGCAGTTTACAACCATATATGGGGTGTTTCTGTAAGCTACAGAATCAGGGCCATTAATATTGAGTTTTGTTTGGCTGTTAACCCTTGCTTTGCAACTGGAAAAAAAAATTAAAATGGAAAATCTGCCAAAAAACTGAAATTCTGAAATTTCATCTTAATTTTTCATTAATTCTTGTGGAACACCTAAAGGGTTAACAAAGTTTGTAAAATCTGTTTTGAATACCTTGAGGGGTGTAGTTTCTAAAATGGGGTCACTTTTTTGGAGTTTATACTCTAGGGGTGCATCAGGGGGGCTTCAAATGGGACATGGTAGGCTTCAAATGGGACATGGCAGCTTAAAATTATCCCAGTGAAATCTGCTTCCCAAAAAACCATATGGCGTTCCTTTCATCTCAATTTCTCATTAATTCTTGTGGAACACGTAAAGGGTTATCAAAGTTTGTAAAATAAGTTTTGAATACCTTGAGGGGTTTAGTTTCTAAAATGGGGTCACTTTTTTGGAGTTTATACTCTAGGGGTGCATCAGGGGGGCTTCAAATGGGACATGGTGTCAAAAAACCAGTCCAGCAAAATCTTCCTTCTAAAAACCATATGGCATTCCTTTCCTTCTGTGCCCTGCTGTGTGCCCGTACAGCAGTTTACAACCACATATGTGGTGTTTCTGTAAACTACAAAATCAGGGCTATAAATATTGAGTTTTGTTTGGCTGTCAACCCTTGCTTTGTAACTGGAAAAAGATTTATTCAAATGGAAAATCTGCCAAAAAAGTGAAATTTTTTATATTTTATCTCTATTTTCCATTAATTCTTGTGGAACACCTAAAGGGTCAACAAAGTTAGTAAAATCAGTTTTGAATACCTTGAAGTGTGTAGTTTGTAAAATGGTGTCATTTTTGGGTGGTTTCTATTATGTAAGCCTCACAAAGTGACTTCAGACCTGAGCCGGTTCTGAAAAAGATTTGCTTTGTAACATACCCAAAAAATAAAATTGCATTCTCAAAATGATTCAAACATGAAGTAGACATATGGGGAATGCAAAATAATAACTATTTTTGGAGGTAATACTATCTATTATAAAAGTAGAGAACATGAAATTTGGAAATTTGCTAATTTCTCCACATTTTTGGTAAATTTGGTATTTTGTTATAAATAAAAATGATTTTTTTTTACTCCATTTTACCAATGTCATGAAGTACAATATGTGTCGAAAAAACAATCTCAGAATGTCCAGTAAAAGCGTTTTAAAGTTATTCACTCATAAAGTGAAACTGGTCAGATTTACAAAAAATTGACTGGTCCTTAAGGTGAAATATGGCCGCATCCTTAAAGAGTTAACCTTTTTTTAGGACTGTGAGAAATGCAGCGCAGGCCGCAAATGTACTGTATAGCACAAAAGTGAGTTTTTTTCAACTGACAATGTATCAGCAGTATTTAACGGTTTTATTGGACTGTCAGAAATGCAGCACAGGCCACAAATGTACTATATAGCACAAAAAGTGAGTTTTTTTCAACCAACAATACTACAGCAGTATTCAACGGTTTTATTGGACTGTCAGAAATGCAGTGCAGGCTGCAAATGTACTATCTAGCACAAAAGTGAGTTTTTTTCAACTGACAATGTAACAGCAGTATTTAACGGTTTTATTGGACTGTCAGAAATGCAGCACAGGCCACAAATGTACTATATAGCACAAAAAGTGAGTTTCTTTCAACCAACAATACTACAGCAGTATTCAAAGGTTTTATTGGACTGTCAGAAATGCAGTGCAGGCTGCAAATGTACTATCTAGCACAAAAAGGATGTTTTTTTTCAAACGACAATGTAACAGCAGTATTTAACGGTTTTATTAGACTGTCAGAAATGCAGCACAGGCCACAAATGTACTATCTAGCACAAAAAGTGAGTTTCTTTCAACCAATAATGTAACAGCAGTATTTAACGGTTTTATTGGACTGTCAGAAATGCAGTGCAGGCCGCAAATGTACTATCTAGCACTAGGGTTGAGCGAACCCGAACTGTAAAGTTCAGGTTCTTACCAAACTTTAGGATTTTTGGACCCCGGACCAGAAACCGAACATTTCAGTAAAAGTTTGGGTTCGGGTTCATTGTTCAGCAATTTCTCTGCGCTTTTTGAAAGGCTGCAGAGCAGCCAATCAACAAACGTTTAACTGTGTGCCCTTAGAAGCCATCACAGCCATGCCTACTAATGGCATGGCTGTGATTGACCAGTGCAGCATGTGACCCAGGCTCTATATAAGCTGGAGTCACGTAGCGCTGCATGTCACTCTGCTGTTACTAGTGTAGGGAGAGGATGCTGCTGGTGATTTCAGGGAGAGAATAGGACAGAATCTGTGATCAGAACTCGAATATAACTCAGCGATCTACATACATTTAGTTGTGTGGGTGCAGTGCACAATATTTTTACCCTGCCTCGAGCCCAGTGACAGAAAAAAATAACAAATAACATCTGTTAGTTAGGTGGGAGGCGGCGGCTGCCATTTTATGCAAGCTCCGTGCACCAGCACTGCATCTGAGCTTTTGTGACATTCAAATCCAAGCTTGAAATACTGCACTAATAATCTGGTTTTGAAAAAACTCCTTTTTTTGGCAATATACAACATCTGGTGCATTTGCAGGATTAGTTAGTGTGCAATTTAAGCTAGAAATACAGCCATAATTTTTACAAACACCCTTTTTTTGCAAAATACACAATTTTACAGCCCTTGCTGCATCTGCACGTGTGAAATTCAAGCGTTATATACGGCTTTCATATTCTGTTACTAAAAAAACACACTTTTTTGGCAATATCCAACATCTGGATTAGGCCTCATGCACACGGCCGTTTTTTTTCCCCGTTTACTGGCCGTTTTTTGCGTTCCGTATACGGTCCGTATACGGAACCATTCATTTCAATGGTTCCGCAAAAAAAACTGAATGTACTCCGTATGCATTCCGTTTCCGTATTTCCGTTTTTCCGTTCCGTTTTAACATAGAACATGTCCTATTATTGCCCGCAAATCACGTTCCGTGGCTCCATTCAAGGCCTATTGCACACGACCGTATGGCCTTTTCAGTGTTTTGCGGTCCGTTTTTCCGTTTTTTGTTTCCGTTGTGTTTCCGTTTTTGTTCCGTTTTTTCGTTCCTTTTTTTACGTATGGCATATACAGTATACAGTAATTACATAGATAAAATTGGGCTGCGCATAACATTTTTAATAGATGGTTCAGCAAAAAATGGAACGGAAACGGAAGACATACGGATGCATTTCCGTATGTGTTCCGTTTTTTTTGCGGACCCATTGACTTGAATGGAGCCACGGAACGTGATTTGCGGGCAATAATAGGACATGTTCTATGTTAAAACGGAATGGAAAAACGGAAATACGGAAACGGAATGCATACGGAGTACATTCCGTTTTTTTTGCGGAACCATTGAAATGAATGGTTCCGTATACGGACCGTATACGGAACGCAAAAAACGGCCAGTAAACGGGGAAAAAAAACGGCCGTGTGCATGAGGCCCAAGTCAATGGGTCCGCAAAAAAACGGAACACATACGGAAATGCATCCGTATGTCTTCCGTTTCCGTTCCGTTTTTTGCTGAACCATCTATTGAAAATGTTATGCCCAGCCCAATTTTATCTATGTAATTACTGTATACTGTATATGCCATACGGAAAAACGGAACGGAAAAACGGAACAAAAACTGAAACAAAAAACGGAACAACGGATCCATGAAAAACGGACCGCAAAACACTGAAAAAGCCATACGGTCGTGTGCAATAGGCCTTAGTTTTTTTTGTAATTTTCTGGGTTTTTAAAAACACCCTTTTTGTGCAAAATACACTATTTTGCAGGCCTAGTTGCATCTGCACGTGTGAAATTCAATCGTTTTATACAGCTATCATATTCAGTTATAAAAAAATAAAAAAACTTAATATTGCAGCCCTTGCTGCATCTGTGATTGAAGAAATACAGCCATAATTTTCTGGGTTTTTCAAAACACACTTTTTTGACAAAATACAAAATTTTACAGCCCTTGCAGCATCAGCACGTGTGTAATTCAAGGGTTATATACTGCTGTCATATTCAGTTATTAAACAAACACCCGTTTTGGGCAAAAAAGTAAATTTTTCAGCCGTTGCTGCATATGTCATTGTGAGATACACACTTTAGATACTGTGGTTCTATTCAGTTATTTGAAAAACAACCATTTTATGCAAAAACTTAAATTCCGGCCTAGTCTGGATCAGGACATGTGACATACACCCTTTAGATATTGTGGTTATATTCAGTTATTTGAAAAACAACAATTTTGGGCTAAAAACTTTAATTGCGGCCTAGTCTGGATTCAGGGCGTGTGAGATACACCCTTTAGATACTGTGGTTATATTCCTCTATGAATAAAACACCCTTTTTGGGCAAAAAACACAATTTTACAGCTCTTGCAGCATCAACACATATGAAATTCAAGGGTTATATACTGCTGTCATATTCAGTTATTAAACAAAAACTAGTTTTGGGCAAAAAAGTAAATTTTGCAGCCTTTGCTGCATGTCATTTTGAGATACACACTTTAGATACTGTGGTTCTATTCAGTTATTTTGTGCAAGAAACTTAAATTCCGGCCTAGTCTAGATCAGGACATGTGAGATACACCCTTTACATTCTGTGGTTCTATTCAGTTATTAAACAAACACCCATTTTGGGCAAAAAAAACTTTAATTGCGGACTAGTCTGCATCTGTACGTGTGAGATCCATCCTTTACATACTGTCGCTCTATTCTGATATTAATTAAACACCCATTTAGGGCAAGATCCTAAATTTGAGAAATATGAGGAGAGCGTCAAATAAGGGACGTGGCCCAGGTTGTGGTGCTGCTGGTGGAGCTCCTGTTGCAGGGAGAGGACGTGGTCAATCTGTGCCAGCTACACGCACAAGTGAAATCCCTTGCTCAGGTGCGAGTAGGCGACAGAACCTGCAGCGGTATTTGGTCGGGCCTAATGCGGCTCTCCGAATGGTGAGGCCTTAACAAGTACAGGTGATAGTAGATTGGGTTGCTGACAGTGCCTCTAGTTCCTTCACATTGTCTCCCACCCAGTCTCCTGCTGAAAGATCAGAGTTGGCACCTGCAGCCGATGTCCATCAGTCTTTCACCTCACCCCCTTGCAAATCAGCCAAGCAGTCTGAGCACCAAGTCATGCAGCAGTCTCTTCTGCTTTTTGATGACTCTGTTAGCAGGGTGTCCCAGGGCCATCCACCCATCCCTGCCCCAGAAGTGGAGTTCCCTGGTGTGTCAGAAAATGTGCTGACGACAAGACACGAGTGGTTTTCATGCTGTGCAATCAGAGCCTGAAGCGAGGCATAAACGTTCTCAACCTGAGCACAACCTGCATGACCAGGCATTTAAGTGCAAAGCACGAGCTGCAGTGGAGTAGACGCCTCAAAAACCAAGAAAGATCTCTAGCTCCTCCTGCTTTCTGTTCTGCTGCAGTCTCGGCCTCTTTATCCAACTCTGGAGTGACAGTGCCACCTGCCAACCCGCAATCAGAGGATCTGCCAGCAACACCACCACCTGGGTCACCAAGCATCTCCACAATGTCCCATTGGAGAGGAAGAGGAAGTACCCTCCTACCCACCTGCGATCCCTAGACCTGAATGCCAGCATTTCTAAATTACTGGCGTTTGAAATGCTGTCATTCCGTCTGGTGGAGACGGAGAGTTTTAAAGGCCTTATGGTGGTGGCTGTCTCGCAGTATATCGTGCCACTACTTTTCCAGGCGAGCCATCCCTTCCCTGCACAACAAAGTGGGGGACAAAATCAGGTGTGCACTGCGCAATGCCATCTGTGGCAAGGTGCACCTCACTACGGATATGTGGACCAGTAAGCATGGTCAGGGACATTTTATCTCCATAACAGCTGTAAGGGATCGCCTCTTATTCGGGGGTCAGTCTCACAATGATCTTCATCGACCACAGGGTTAGGGGCCAAACATTGCTTTTATTTGGCACCTCAGCAAAACCAAAACAAACAATACAAATAAAACACCTGCCCGGCTGGGCTCTAACTAAACATGAGGACTCCCTACCTCACTGAAAGCCCCGTTGACACACGGGAAGAACATGCAGCTTTTCCCAGCCTAACAATCCAGCACTTCCAGGCTGTAACAAAGTCCAGTACCTTTTGGGGGATTGTGGCCCAGAAGTCCTCCTGACTCTGGCCTAGCGACCGTCGATTCCAAGACCTCGCGGAGTCCCCCAAAGTTCAGGCTAAAACCTAGCCCCGTGGCCCCTCAGCCACTCGGCTGAGCCCACTTGTACAGAGCCTTCCCAGACCTCTGCTGCACACAGACTCTTCAGAGTGAGACACACCCAAGATCCAGTAGCAGGATTAAATAGGATCCTTGGAAATGAGCATGCCCTAAGTCCCGGACTGGAACCTAGGGAAACAACACCACAATGTTCACATTGCCACATATCCCCCCCTCTGTTCAAACCTGTGGGTGTGAACACATGTACCAACTGAATGCTCGTGACAGGGCATCCGCATTATACTGCCATCTTCCGGCTCAACGTTCCCCCTGGAAGAGATGGCCAGCGTCACATGCTTCCCTTTATTTTGCCAGACCCAGGCCATCAGAGCTTGGTTTGTCATAAACACTGCCTTCCTACCTAGACTACAGTGTCTAAGGGCCTCCTCCGTCTCCTCTTCGCTGGAGAACTTAGCTTTCTGGCTTGCTTCTTTTCTAGATTTCTTCTTAGGCCCACAACCTTTAACTTCCACAAACTTTACAGCCGCGTTTTCCACGGGGAGCTCCCGCCTCCTCCTTTTGTTGGCGATCCGGCTGGTCAGTTTTAAACCACCCTTCAGCCGCTCTATTGTCACCTGGTGTTCCCACTTACTTTGTTTCTTTATTCTATCACCAGATAGCACTTCTCTTTTTTCTTTAGTCCCCACAGGGGTTACCTCAGGTTTGGATTCAGTATCAGAGTCTTCTGCTTCTTCCACATCAGCCCCATCAACTGGTTCAGTAGATACATCTTCTATCTTCTTCTCTGCCTCAGCCGGCACCACCATCTCCAGTCCCATTCTTAACAGGCTCTGACTTCTTGACACCTTCCAGAGGATCTTCCTCTTCCGATTTCTCATTTTCTTCCATCTGCTGTGCAGGAGCACACTTAGGCTTCTTCAACTCATAGATGGCATCTTTTGATGAGAGCTTCCATCTCTGCTCTGAGTTGCTTGTTCAGCCTCTCTAATTCATTTCGCTCCTCAAGCATTTCTTCAAGGGCTCTAGCCAAGGAGAGGGCCTTGGACTTTTTCTCCCGAGCATCAGCCTCCGCTCGGTCACGTTCTTTGGCATACCGAGCTGATATGTATTTCTCTGCAGCCAGGAGCTGGCCAAACTTCTGTTCCTTCTTACTTTTTCTCACTAGCTTGTTGGAAGCGCCCCACTCTTGGGCCTCCTGTTCCAGCGGCTCTTTACTCTGTTCTGCTGCCGCATCAGCCGAAGGAGTACCACCCTTCTCCTTTAGACACTTTGTGGGATTTCCACCTAGGGACTCTTCAAGCCCATTGTCGATGTCGACTACAGACTTCCGTGAATTTCTGGAGTCTTTCCTCTTCTCCGGGACTCCAGGCAGTAGACCCTTCAGTTCACTCATCTTTTCCGGGGTCTCTTCTTTTGACCCTTCTGCAGCCTTCTTCAATGTCTTTATGATGACAACAAGTCCCTTCTCTATCGTATCTAGGGACCGTGTGTAGAGAGAGAAATCAACTTTATGATTTCAACTGTACTGTCATCTACCGCTGCCTGAATATGGGTCTCAGACACTAGGCTGGCGTCTCCCCACTCAACTCTAGTCACGTCAGGTACAACTATCGTCTGGTTGCTTCCCATAACTACGTCAATTTGGCAAGACCTCGACATGGCAGCCTCTCTCTCTGAGTTGCTAGCTGCCACGGCACATGCGTCACTTATATTACTTGTGTCATCATTATCAGTTCTGACCTCTAGGGGCACCGATGCGCTAGTCCCCACATTGGACACTTCCCCAGCGACCAAAAAACCCTGTGGGTACTGCATATCCACCTCTGGTACGTGTGGTACACCCTCTGGGCTCACAACATTAACCAGCATTTTTGTATCACATGAATTTTTACCAGGAGGGGGCACTTTCCTCCTGATCACATCCTGAAAGGGAAAAGGCATGTCATCATCATATACTTCACATGACCTCACAATTTCATTTTTTACTTCAACTACATCACCATTTTCATTATGCATTTTGGCAAACATGGTACCATCACTTTGCACCTTATAAGCTCCACTGTTTCTAATGGTCACTTCATTTAATGGGCTAGGTACTAGTTCTGCGGGAGTTACGTGACCGACCGCAGAAGTGTTTCTACCCCACAAATCACGGAACAACCTTCTCTCATGTATGGGCGAATTTACGGCGGCAAGTCCATCAGTCCCAGCTGTCACTATAGCCTCACACTCAGTGAGAACTACCTGACAGTACTCATTAACCGCATGTCTGTCCAGCATATTTATCACTTTATTTATCTCAGGTTTCCATATTGTGCTACCTCTTACCCGGGCCATCATAGGGTCTCTAATTTTCTCCACCCCATGCCTAGCCTTGGTCACGGGCATTTTGGACAACACAACAACCTTCCTCCCTGCAAAGTCCTGCGAGGGAGCAACCGGCTTACCCGCCTGTTCAGACCCTGCATTTTCTCCAATGTCACACACTTCCGAGACAGTTCCTCGCCTCGGTGATTTATCACTCACCGTCCCAGCAGGTATCCCCTGCTGCCGGCTCACTGTCACTGAGTCTGTCACATAATTAATAACAGGAGCGATCTTACCCAGTGATGTCACGGGTTCGGCAGTCCCAGAATCCAGGGATACTCCAGGATCCTCCATTACAAAATCACCTGCAGCCTCCTGACTCCATCCTCCTTCCAGATGTGGAGTCACACTCTCGGGTAACCTGTCCTTGGGATCTCCAGCCACAGTATATGAGCCACTTGCTCCGCTCCATAACTGCTGGGCAGCCGCACACTGTTGTAGTTTGTTGCCCTTAGCAACAGCCTCGCAGATCCTCTGCACATCCTCTCTAGGACTCTGTCTCCACTGGTAGGGAACATTCGACCTCCTGAGAGCTGAACCGCTCTCCTCCTCTTTATCTTCCCAATGGTTGCCCTTGGCAATGGCATATCTTTGCTTTTCCCCCGATAGTCCCGGCACACCACCAACCTCTTGGAACTTTGTACAGGGTCCATACAGTGTTGAGAACCCATTTCTCAAGGCCAGCTGCAACTGTGCCTCCAAAGCCTCTTGCTCTGCATCAAATTTCGACAATAAATTTTTAGTGTAGCCAATTGCTATGGCCATTTTTTTTCTGCCTGCTGTATGCGCCAGTGCCGCCAGACATACTCTTTCCCGAGACCCATGGTAGCAGGAAAAACTTTCAGCCACAAGTTCACTTTTGCTGGGCTACTGGCCCTGTAATTCACTGCAGTTTTACTTGCACCACAGCAAAATAGCCCACACTCTTATGAGCAGCACCTGTTCCACTGGACAAAAAAAAGCTACCGGTCCTTTAACTCAACACACAGCAAAAAAAACGCTTTTAGCCGCACCTGCTGTCTCAGCATTGCCCCTAGCAACCAACCGTTGCCCTTCTCTCATGGACAACTTGCACGCATCCTCCACAAATTGTAAGGGATCGCCTCTTATTCGGAGGTCATTCTCACAATGATCTTCATCGACCACAGGGTTAGGGGCCAAACATTGCTTTTATTTGGCACCTCAGCAAAACCAAAACAAACAATACAAATAAAACACCTGTCCAGCTGGGCTCTAACTAAACATGAGGACTCCCTACCTCACTGAAAGCCCCGTTCACACACGGGAAGAACATGCGGCTTTTCCCAGCCTAACAATCCAGCACTTCCAGGCTGTAACAAAGTCCAGTACCTTTTGGGGGATTGTGGCCCAGAAGTCCTCCTGACTCTGGCCGATTCTGGCTTCTTCAGGGGTAAGATTGCTGCCCATTTACCCCTGAAGAGAGCCAGAATCCTGGTGAAACATGTCGGGGGGCAGTTTTAGCTTTTAAACGCAGTTCTCCACTCCACTGCGATTCAATTATCAATAGTCCGGCTGGACTATATTTCAATGCTTAGTCCAATAATGTGTTCAAGATAGACACGGTATTAAGACTGTGTGCTATCTATGTTTGCAGGGCTAATTGCTGACAGGCTTCACGGCAGTCTGTAAGCACATGCGAATGTTAGGTGAATACAATTGTCAGTGTGTCGAACGTATTCAGGTTCCCACTGCATGACACGGCTGGTTTGTCAATCTCACCTAGACAGCAATAGCTCTGCATACATTGACACGGCAGTACTCTGCTTCTAAAGTGAAAGGGTGGGAGATAGTGCACATCTCCGGACCCCCCCCCCCCTTCCTCACTGACCAACATTCATATCCATCAGTGAAGTGGCGGCTATATTTTTAAAAATCTTTTTTGGTTCACTAATAAATATAAAAAAAATTTGCTTATGAAATAATAAAAGTGAAGTATTAATTTTAACCTGGGTCAAGATAGGTTTATCGCCTGTTCAGGCATCTGCTAATAAATATGCACACATGAGTGATTACATGCTGCAGTGTCTCCGCACTGACCGCCAAGTTGCCCACATACTAACTTGTGCTGATGACTGGGTGGCCACGCTGCTGTATCCCCGTTACAAGGACAATGTACCGTCCTTAATTCCCTCACTGGAGCGTGATCGTAAGATGCGCGAGTACAAGTGCACCCTGGAAGACGCGCTGCTAGTGGCATTCCCACCTGACAGCAGGGGCACAGTGGAAGCACAAGGCGAAGGCAGAGAAAGAGGAAGAGGTCGCCAACGCAGCTGGGGCACCGCCAGAACCTCAGAAGGCAGGGTTAGCATGGACGAAATGTGTAAAAGCTTTGTCAGCACGCCACAACAACCAGCACCACCAGCTGATATGGAACGTCTTAGCAGGAGGCAGACCTCGTCCTCCTAGATCAAGATTATTATTTTTTATTTTTACGTATTTTATGTTATTTAACCACCTCCGGACCGCCTAACGCAGGATCGCGTTCCGGAGGTGGCAGCCCTGCGCAGAGTCACGCATATATGCGTCATCTCGCGATGGCCGAGATTTCCTGTGAACGCGCGCACACAGGCGCGCGCGCTCACAGGAACGGAAGGTAAGAGAGTTGATCTCCAGCCTGCCAGCGGCGATCGTTCGCTGGCAGCCTGGAGATGTGTTTTTTTTAACCCCTAACAGGTATATTAGACGCTGTTTTGATAACAGTGTCTAATATACCTGCTACCTGGTCCTCTGGTGGTCCCCTTTGTTTGGATCGTCCACCAGAGGACACAGGTAGCTCAGTAAAGTCCCACCAAGCACCACTACACTACACTACACCCCCCCCCCCGTCACTTATTAACCTCTTATTAGCCCCTGATCACCCCTGATCACCCCATATAGACTCCCTGATCACCCCCCTGTCATTGAT